>NC_038251.2:33322595-33622595 GCF_000004515.6 Glycine max
GGGTCTATTTAAAGGAGTCCTCGTCTCCCTCTGTGAGGCACCCTCTTCAGATAGTCCCAGAATCAGATTTTTAGAGAGAGAGACTCTCCCTAGGGAAAAACTCTCTGTAAGCTTTTCTTTCAGTTTTAATAAATATCAAGTTCTATTTTTCATATCTCCCTTCTCCCCTCACCGATCCTGTGCGGCTCTCCCGCCGCTTCGGTTTCTTTGTTTTCTAAAACACGGGTGTGTAAGCCGTTTCGGTGTGCGCCCGATATATGTTTTACAATTTTATAATTCTTATTTTTTGATTATCATACTGCATTCTTACTTTTTATCTGTCCGTGTGATCTTATTCCGCTGATCTCTGGTATATATATATATATATATATATATATATATATATATATATATATATATATATATATATATATATATATATTATTTTTTCTAATCATGGTATTGGTATTTCCCTTTTAACATGATTTATTCCATATCTAAGGGTCAATCAAGAATTGATACTTGGACCACTTGGTTAAGGGACACAAGTCACTACCATTTGTACCAATTGTTGCTGGTAGGATGGAACTATACTTAGATCTCTTAAATATGATCTCAAATTTGTGTTTTGTATATATATAGAAAAAATGTAGTTAGCAAGTATATATTTTATAATTATAAGGGAGTAAAAGAAAATTAAGTAAATGGACATGGTAAGGAAAAAAAACTCAATTATCAATGTATTTTCCTTAATTTCACACAAGATAGAAATAGACCATTTAAGTGGTGTTATACCCTTATTTTGTATCTCTCTTTCATAATAAAACATTTATGAGTAAAAGATATAAATTTATTATCATTATTTTCTTATTTTCTTTTACATTTCTTTTTGTATTAAACAACTAAAAGATATTACTTTTTAATTACTTTCTTAGTATCAATATTTTTTCTTTTTTCCCCAAACAAGTACTACATGTGTCCCTAAATATATGACTCAATTCACATCATTTAAGAAAGTTGGTTGATTTAGTTAATAGCATTAAACTTGTTAGTAATTTATATTATTTTTCTAAAATTGCTCTTAAAATTATTGGTAGTCTTTTTCTCCAATCCTTATAAGAGACAATGTAATTATCTTTTTAGTTCATAACATTTATTGTAAATTAATTAATAATATTTTAAAAAATAATTAATGTAAAAGACAACTTGAAAACAGTGTTATAAAAATAGAAAAATAAATCTGAGAAAAGAGTTTTATATTTAGGGACAAAGGTAATATGAGTTTTCTTAAAAAACAAAGTCTTTCTTTCTTGTTTCTCTCTATAAGTTTTTCAAATTGAATCTTTTTCTATTTTATTTTTATATTGGTTACATATCCCTCAAAATGTGAACTTATGAATGTAGCAAGAGCTTTAAATTCAATGTTCAACAAATGGGGTATATTAGCATACACAAATCAATGGAATATTAGCAGTGAACTTTACAATGGATTTGCCATCGACACTACCACCACCATTGGTGACAACACTTTCAACCCATTCATCAAATGTGATTGTTCCCATGACAATAGAATTACTTGTCACATCACAAAATTGTATCTTTTTCTTTCTCTCTAAAAATTACTTTTAAATTTGTGTTACCGTTTCAAAGTTGAAAACTTGCTATAACTATAACAATTTAATACTCTTTTTTCTGTTTTTTATTTTTTTGAATGGAACATGAAGGTTTATGCATTGGATGTAGTTGGTGAAATTCTAGAAAAGTTATGGACTTTGACTTACCTCACCAATTTGTATGCTTTCTTCCTTATTAATTAATTAATTAATAATAACATTAAAATAACTTTAGGAAAAAGTTAACTTACCACTACTTCAAATTATTATTGTTTTTTTAAAGTGATTTGAATAGTGGAAATTTTTTTTATCTAAAGTGTTAAAGGACAAAAACCAAACAAACATAATTTGTAAGCACTAAAAAATAACTTGCAAAGATTAAAAGCAAAACAAAATGCTAAATAGAAAAGACTAAAAATATATTTAAACCTTATTTTTATTATTATGAGTTTAGGTTACATAGTAGATTTGTAGTTATTATAAAAGTCAACAAACTTGTTATAAATGCCATTCTATGATTAATGATGGTATAAAAATAATTGCAATAGCTTACACTATCAATGTGTTCTAATTAAATTCTATTGTTATTATTATTTAAGTGTTTTTAAGCTTTTGATTAGTTGTTTTCATGCAAGAATCACATACCTTTTTTATATACTATGTTCAATCAAATTGCAAGCAGGGATCTTTGCCAAAATTACTTGACAGGTTCTCTATCTCTCGCCATTGGAAATCTAACTCGAATGCAATACATGTAAGCCAATTTGACCCATGTTGAAGTTATAACATTTTTTGTATTGTCGAGACACATAAATTCTAACATTAAATTTTATTATTTGTTAGGAGCATTGACACCAATAATTTATAAGGGGAGCTTCCAAAGGAATTGGGAAAACTTACAGAGATAAAAGTATTGTACGATATTTACTTTGGACTTTTCTTCTCTAGTTACGAAGGTATCAATGGATTTCTTTTTGGGATCAAATAGTCACCAAAGAGATTTAGTGTCTAATATAAGTCTTACATTATTGAATAGGATAAGAAACTTAATGTGGTACTCGAGCTTCTTTCACCTAATGGACTAATTTTTTGGATTTGGTTCTCTTATGCTTAAGTCATATCAGTGTGCCTTGTGGTATGAATCTTGGGTGTTAGTAAAAAGTTTAATTAATGGTGTGAAAGTGGATTGACCCAAATAGGTATGGCAATGGGCGGGGAGGGTGAGGTTTAGTCTCTGTACTCCCACCCCAACTCCCCAAGTTCTCCCCGCTTTCGCCCTTGATCCCTGTCGGGTCCAAAAATTAGACTCATCCCTGTCCTTGCTTGGGGATCAGGTTTCCCACTCTGTTGTGCCCCCGATCCTATCTTGTTTTTCTATTCATAAAAAATGGAGAAAACAGAAGATTTTCTTTTTTGTAATTGGACTAATTTATTTCAACATGCTAAATCGAAATTTCAAGTAAAAATTGTTTGATCTTATTTATTTTTAGATCGCTTAAAAAATAGTGATCATGACACCTTGTTTACTAAGGTCAAAATTCCAAGTGCTTAGCAACAAATTAAGCAAAAATTGTTTGCTCTCATTTATTTTTTGAGCTCAACATGAAATTAAGTAAAAATTGCACACATTTATAAGGAAAACAATAATCTCATGCATAAAACAAGCATTAATCCATTAAAATTATAAGGTTATAATAGTAATTTAAAACATTTATTATATCAGAATAGTAATGGGGCAAGGACGGGGGCGGGGACCAACATACCCGATCCCATCCTTAAACCCGACTTTCTCAATATGGGAAAACTGAAACCCGAACCTAACCCCAGTCAACTTGGTTTTTTCCCATCAAAGTCGGGATCGATCTGGGTCAGTCCCCTCGGGGACAGGTACACTTACCATGCCTAGACCCAAATGGGCTGATATGGACCAAAGTTCATTTGGGCCCTTAGATTAGAATGACATATATGTGTAAAAAAGGATGTTGTGGTCTTATGATTAATCTTTTGATAATTGATGTTTGTTTCCTCTAGTAATGGGATTAATGAAATCTCTAATAAATAAGGGATGAGACTATAAATGATGAATTTAATTAACAAAAAAACATATTGTACAAAAAATGAGTTGTAAACTAATAGAAAGTCAAGAGGAAAATTTTGAGTTGAAATAATTTTTTCCCTTCTGACTTGAAAGAATTTATTTGTACAAAATAGTTGTTCTCTTTAATTAATCTAAGATTGTTATGTTATTGATACATGATGCTATGCATGAGAAATTTCTCTTGATGGAACTAATGAGATTTATAATTTGTTAAATTTGTAATGGTTTTGGGTCAAACAAGTTCAAAGGATCTCTTCCATTTGAACTTGGGAAACTGACCAAGTTAGAAGAAATGTAAGTATTTCTTTAGTTTTACCTTTTATATGTACTAGTAAATTATTTTAAGGCTAAACTATATTTTCAATTCCTAATAAATAACTGATTTTTTGTGTTTATTCTTTGATAAATTTTTTTTACACTAAATTCCTAATAAAACAACAATATTGTATTTTTGTCCCTGATAAATTATTGAATTTTGTGTTTACTTTCTGATAATTTTTTTCATTTGTTATTATTTTTTTAATAACATGAAAAAATTTACTAGAAAGTAAACACAAAATTCACTAATTTATCAGGGACCAAAAAAAGTTAAGGATCAAAAACAATTTTTTTGTTTTATTAGGAAGAAAAAACAAAGAAAAAATTTATTAGGGAATAAACACAAACTTTAAATATTTATTAAGTATCACAAATATATTTTGTCCTTATATTTAATCAAGTTTGAGTCATATACAACATATTATCCACCTAAATTCTTTTTAATTATTATTTTAGAAGTGTAGCGGCAAAAGTAAAATTTTGACAAGCCATAAATACGCTGCCACTATAAATTTGGAATGGCGGTTTAATAAAAAGTTACTCCCCCAACCCCCAATGCATTCTTCCTTACATCTTATTGCTCAAATATTTATACGTCTAACATTTGTTTCTAATAGTAGTGAATCCTATCTCTAAATTCCAGTGTTAGTCATATATAAGTTTCTTTATTCTTGTGTATAATCTTATCTCTACTATTTCAAATATGGTTTGCGGTTGCAAATAGCAATATCCCTACGAAGTACATGTTAGGCCCATACTCAACTACATGTAACAAATAATTATTTATTATTGTTGATACTCATCAATGAGACTTGTCTATTGTCATAAGCATACATTGTTGTGAATAATGAGTTGATTCTGGATAATGCAAAGTGTTAGGTCTTTTTTTAATTCAAAATTACAGTTTGCTACAAAGTATATCTTTATCGTGGTTACACTATTAATTTCAAAAAATATTTTCTTGTAGTGACTTTGATAGTTTAGGAATTAGTGGTCCAATTCCTTCCACATTTGCAAATCTTAGGAATTTGATGCATGTGTAAGATATTCCTACTCTAATGTGCCTAAATAAATTAAAAAAAAAAGAGGTTCTACAACAATAAAGCTTTTTCTATTCATTTCAGATGGGCTTCAAACATGAAATTCACAGAAAAAATATCAGCCTTCATAGGGAATTGGTCTAAGCTTCAAACCTTGTAAGACAACAATACAACTCTTTCTTCCTCCTTGAATTGAAATAAGTTGGTGATTTTTTTTTTGGGGTAAAATCAATTATATTGGATGTGAAATTAAAGTTTTCTTTTTTATGGTTACTTTCATATTTTGTTCCAAAAGTGAATATTGACAATTTTTTAGAATTGTTGTATGTCTTGACAGGAGATTTCAGGGCAATTCTTTTAATGGCATCATTTTCCAATTTGAATTCTTTAACAGAATTGTAAGTACCACTACTAGTTTCTTTGGTTATTGTTGAATTATGAAAACTAATATTTTATGATGATATAAATGTAGGAGAATAAGTGGTTTATCTAATGGGAGCTTGTCAATAGAATTTGTAAGGAATATGAAATCTTTGACTATCTTGTAAGGCCCCAACTTTGCTAATGATCATTACTCACTCTACCATGCATATTGAATTCTTCACTTGTTTTTTTATCTTCCTAAATGTTGTCCAATTTTTTTGTTACAATTGTTGCAGAGAGCTAAGGAATAATATCTCTGGTTCAATTTCATCCTCCATTGGAGAGTTACAAATTTTGACTCAGCTGTGAGTATCACCTATTTGTGTTAAATTAGATTCAAATGAAATTGTTATGTAAAAGGTGTTGGCTAGAAAGCAAGAAATTGATCAATCCTCTATTGTTATTCGATAGTATATCTCCAATATAATTTCTGGCTAGTTATATGAGAGATATCTTAAAAATAAATATGTGTGCTTTCAAAATGAATTACTAACTTATTGTTCCTTTATCATTTTTACTTTTGTTTTTTTTCCATTGTTATGTGGTAGAAAGATATAACTTTTCAACTTATTTATCATACAAATAAGATATTTGTACATTTTCTTTCTTTATTTACAGAAAATAAATAAGCATCTTATCTTATAGTTGTGTGGTACCCCCACACCGAGAAAACTATATATCTATGTTGGTTTTTGCAAGGATTTAAGCTTCAATAACATCACAAGACAAATTTTAGGATCAATTTTCAATTTGAGTTCACTCTCTTACTTGTAATATTGCATTTTCAAGAAACTACATCTTGATTTGTTGATATGCTAATGTACATAGTTTAAAGGATGTTTCATTTTTATCAAATCATAGGTTTCTTGGAAAATAATAGACTTAGTGGCACCCTCCCAATGCAAAAAAGTCCATCTCTTCTAAATATGTAAGATTGACCTGCTTGAATTATGGAGGATGAACTTTATTATTTCACTAATTCAAAATATTAGGGCAAAAATATTTTGTAGATATGTATGGGTAATCATATGTATTGAATAAATGGTAGTCATCTATTAAGTCTATAATGAGTAAACAATAAAGGTGAAAACAAAAAGCTGACAACATCTATCTTGATTTTTTTCTACTTTCTCCACTTTTTAAACTCATTCTTGGAATTTCTCAACTATAAATTTTTTGAATGATGTTTTATAATCTCTCTATTTTTATGATATTTTCATGAGATGATTTATAATTTACATACTTTTTTATTATTGTTCTAAAATTCTACTTTATCCCATCATGCTCATTCATACTTAATTTTTTAAGAGTGGTATATACGACACTTCTATCCATTCTTGTATTTGTGATCATATTAATTTCTATGGGTTTAGTAAGAAGTAACTATTTAGGTATACATGTAAACACAAGAGTTTGTCAACTCGTATTAATATTAAACTTAGGTCATTTTTTCTATACTAATTTCAGCTTGAAACTACTTTATTCCTCACATATTATCTTTCATTTGGTTTGATTTAACATGCTTGTAGAGACTTGTCATATAATGATCTATCAGGTAGCCTCCCTTCTTGGGTAAACGAACCACATTTACAATCGTAAGTAGTGTGATTCTTTTTTCTCCTCTTTTTACATATCAATTTGTTAGCAAACATCCAATAAAATGAGTCTATGTCAATAAAATGGGTATATGTTACTCTGACCACTCCACTAAACCACTCCACTATGACATGCTACACTACTACACCACTATAACGACATTATAGTGCACTATCTAAAACATTGATCTATGTTATGAACAATAGAAGGAGTAGTTGGGGATCAAAAGACATAATGGTCTACTAGGCCATTAAATAGGATTGAAATGGGTTATAAACAAAGGAGAAGACTTATATGAGTATTTAATAATGTTAGAAAAATCATTAAAAAAAGTAACCTAAAATACAAGTCCATTACAATTTATGTAGTTTCAAAGTCCCTAGCATTACTTTTCAACATATTATGTAAACTACTTATGTAAGTCCTAATGTTATACATATTGAATATTCCAATTGTTTTATACATTATGTTTTTAAGATTTTTTGTTTGGTAACAATTTTCCAAGATTTTATTTGAAAATTACAATCTAGATCAATTTTGATAATTTAATACCTACTACCCCAAACCATTATTTTTATAAAACTTCATCTTTTCATTTATCTTTTTGTAATATTTTATGTTTAGTTATGTTATCGTTAATTTTGTTTAAATTACTATTTTCTAAATTTTCGTTAGATAATTCCTAAAAGACATGACTATTATACATTTTCTTTAATGATAGTTATTTTAATAGTTCTTTCAAAACTTATTATGTATAACCTATTTTTGGCTATAATGTGAATCTAATCTTGCTTCGATCCAAATGTTCTTAGTTTTTAGTCGAGATTGATACGTTAGTTGCACCCTTTCTCTCTTTATTTTGATAACCTTCAATTCCATTTGAAACATTTTCCTTTCTAGCATAAATGTACCATATCTTGCTTGTCATCATTAATACTCATGTTGTACTTAACAACTTTTGAAAATTAAAATCATTAACGGATAAAAAAAAAATTAAATCATTGTACCCTAGTTACATATTTTTTTTACTAATATATTTTTTGTGAATATATTATGTCATGCTTATTTGATTCTCTCTCTAGACTCATATATAAACAAAAAATAACTACTTTCACATAGATTAAAAAAGTTAGTTGAAATCATTTAATTTTACTAATCCCAAATAACAAATAAGGTTATTCCTGAAATTCCTTTCATTGGAGCTTGATATCATGAATAAAATAAAACAATATTGAATCAATCACCCGAACATAGTATCCTTTTGATAAAGTCCATCATATTGAAATATCTTTGAAACTTGGTAAATTGATAAAGAATGCAATAGAGAGATGAGAGTTAAAGAGAAGATAGAGAACAAGATTTATACAAGTTCACTCTCTATTTCTAGAAAAGACAATCTAGTTACCTAATTCAATCCAATTAGATTTTTACTATGCAATGTGAGTTTTACAAGCAATCACAAGAAATTTCAAATTCTACCTAGAAAATGAAACTTAGGCACCCAATCCTAGGGTCCTTAGTGAATCTAAGCCTAAGAGAAACCTACTCTTAGCTTTAAACTAGAAACACTTATTCTAGCATGCAGTAAAAATCTGGCACATGCAGTAACAATGTGTAAAAACCATATGAAACAAAGTCAGGGAGAGATACAACCTTTACATTCAAATGCAAGAACAAAAGACGATTGAATGGACCTATCTTGATCTCAAGTGTGTTTACAACTTCCTAATCACATAACCTTTAGAGAAACTATGCTATAGATATCTCCAAGAAATGAAAACTGAAGTTTATGAGTTGTAAAAGTTCGTTCGAAGCTTGTTGAAAGTGAGAACACAAGGTGGGTATATATAGAGAAAATAGTTCTAACAGTTTGTAATAAATTAGATTGACAATGTAATTGATTATTACATGAGAGTAATCAATTAAATTTCCTAATTAATCGATTAAAGTGTTCTTCTCTAACCCTGGAAAACATTCAAGAACAATGTAATCGATTAAAATCTTGATTTAATCGATTAAAGTGTTCTTTATCACTTTTGGGAACAATTTAAAGAACAAAGTAATCGATTACTATATCCTCGTAATCAATTAAACCAGAGACCCAAGAAAACAAACATGGTCTCAATATGAACTATGTAATCGATTATGAATATATGGTAATCGATTAAACCAGAGCTAAGATCTCTTTGCAAGTTTCTCAAAGACTAATGTAATCAATTACACACAGTGGTAATCGATTAAACCAATGAGTAATATAGCACAAAAGATGTTTCTCACCTTAGAAACTATCTTCCTACTTTAATATGATGATGCATGATGTACACACAAAAAAACTAAGAATAATAAGCAACAAACAATACAAATGCCACTCAATAAGGAGTTGGACATTTAAAAGTCAAAACACTTCTTAGTCTTGATCTTTATGTTACTCCCCCTATCTCTAACAATGATATCATTAAATATGGAGGAAATTAGTTAGATTTTCTTATATTTGAGTCCAAGATACAAATTAACTTTTTTTGCTTATATATGAGTCCTGAGGGAGTATGGTTATTAATTGATTCATTAGGTACAAGTTAGCATGTGTAATGTATGTCTGATTAGACATTAATTTATTCATTCGATATTGTTTTTGTAAGACCCTTAAATTAGGGTTTACAAATAAACTTCAAATACCTTTTATTTATCTTTATAAGCAAGTGAGTTCAAAGCCTTTTTAAAAAATATTGTAATAGAAAACAAAAAGACAGGGTAAATTTTTCATTGAAATAAAACTTTTCATGAAAGTTCCTCAATCTTTTCAGTTTTAATGAGAGCTATCAACTTGAAAAGAAAGAGGTCTATTTTCAAAATCATATGCAATATACGTATTTACAAAATGTTGTTTAATTTAAAGCCATAAGTTGGTATGCATAATAAATAATTAAAATTCAAGCATAACACCTTACATCTTTGAAATAACATCATGTGTGTGTGCGTGTGTGTATAGAGAGAGAAACCTAGGTCTATTCAAATCGATATACCAAAGTAGAAAACCTAAGTCTCAAAGCAGTCATCTATCCAAGTCATGCAGAATAACCATGCTATCAAGGTACATACCAGATGAAAGTAAACCCACCAATGAGAACTCGATGAAGAACTCTTAGAGGGATCCTTCTACACTTAAGGATGCTAACCCATGAGCGAATATCTATCCTGATGTTCATCATCCGAACTTGAAAATGTTGGTGTAAGGGGTGACTATTCCATCACTTTCGAAACCCATAACACAGGCGCTAAGTCCTACACATGACCTAACAACCACCACGTGTGGTTTACTAGCATGCATCACTCATGACATTCTATTCCGCATTCTACTCACACTATTACTATTTTGGACCTAACACTACCACTAAGCCTCCTAAGCCTTCATGATTTATGTAACATATGGATGACGATTAGGAGTACACGTCATATTCCTGTACAGGACATGACACTCTCACCAACCATGGATACAACCCCGTTCTATTTAAGAATGCCAAGTGAGACTTGTGAGTCTATTGATCTAATCGGAAAATGCCTTTAGTTGGGTTATCACCACTCAACATTTTCCCCATGTTCCTTTCAATCGTTTGGACCGCCCCCCAGTGTACCTATTGTGTGTCATCGACCCTCACTTAACGAATACTCACTCATTCTTCATGATGTGAAGTATAGATGATGGTTGCATTGGTACTTGTGAATAAACATTAAAGAATGTATTCCTACTGAGTATGGGGTCATACCCCAACTCTCGACACAACAGTCCTTCCAACTCTAACATAATCACACTACCTCGTTCTTCTATTCTTTCCTTGTAATGTGTGCCGACCCTCATGAAGTCTCCAACAACAAGTATTCTCCATCATGCACACACACACAAACATAACAAGAGAGGAGGGGAAATAATCCTCTTCCATCTCTGAGGTCATCATCAAAATGACCTTTTAAGTGGACAAGACCACTTGCATATTCATAAATACCCATCCAAAATACTTCTTCATCACAAGACATCCAAATAAAATTTACCAAGGGTTGAACACCCCTGGACCCAATCCCAAATCGCAATAGTTCATGATCATGCAACATGCCTTGCCAAGTGGTCACACTCGAGTCTTACAACATTTAATCATAACTATCGCAACCTACCCTTTGGTGGGGGTGCGAAAAGGCAAAAATGGATAGGCCAAAGTGTTTGTCTCCAAGGGAGAAAATGAGCAGAGTCGCCACCAATGTTTATTTGAGGAAAACATTAGAAAAACCAAAAAGGTGAGGGTCTGCATATTTTGAAAATGAGGGTTTGGGAGTTTTTTATACATGGGGAAGGCATTAGCACCCTATGCGCCCATCACAAGGGACGACAGCGTTTACTCGACTGTGCAAAACATGACTTCAAAATTATGTATTTTTCTCCTTTTATATTTTTTATATATTTTCCCTTTTTATGTTTTTTTTACTTTTTGGGGTCGACAAGGGTGTTGCCTTTGCTCCTATGTATCCTCAGGTGAGATGAGGAAATCAGACCTACGTAGTTCTTTAAGTCTGAAAGTTTATGTGTTACATTATTTTTATGTTTTTTGAAAGATTGATTTTAACCGCGAACAAAAGTTGTTTAAGGCGTTGGACCTTGAAACAATCTTTTGATTTTTGAAAAGTGGAGAGAGTCGTTTAAGGCGTTGGACCTTAAAACGATCTTTTGATTTTTTTGTAAAGAGGAGAGAATCATTAAGGCGTTGGACCTTGAAACGATCTCAAGTGATATTTGATAAAAAGAATGTTAGCTATGAGTTGGTTTTATATTGGTTTTTGCTTATTAAGCTTCAACCTTTTTTTAGAGATAACTTGCCGCACTAATGATCAGTTAAAACTCGCTTTACAAGAGAAAACAATTACTGATGATAAGAGAAGGAGATAAAGATGCACAAAACAATAAAAAGGACCCCTAAGGGTCCATGAATCATGTTCAAATCCTTAAAGACAAACACTAACCAGATGAAGAATGAAGAACAAACGAAGAATGATTTAGCAGCGATTTAGTTTCTTTTTCTCTTCTTTCTCTCCAATCCTTCACCTCTGGACCTCAGGACCTCTCTCTCAGCCCCTCTTCACGCCTATTTATAGCAAAACAAGGCATTTGGGGTCATGATAGCTCGCCCAGGCGAGCTGTTTACTTCATTCTGAAGCAACCTTGCTTGCCCAGGCGAGCTGGTTACTTCACCATGAAGTTATCTGGTGGCCCAGGCGAGCCAGCGGTGTCATACCCTAATTTCGTCCGGGGACCTTTGCTTGATGACATGCGACCATTCTTTGGTCCTTGTGAGGTGCTTGGCATCCATCATTAGGCAATTTGTGAAATTCCAGGACATGCCGAAAAACCAAAAGAATATTGATGCACAATCCGTAAGTTTCCGTGACACACCGGAAATCAAATGGAAGCATCGTTGCATAATTAAGTGAGGTTCCGTAACATTCCGTAAGTCAAAAAGGGGATGATTATGTAATCCGCAAGGTTCCGTAACATTACGGAAAGAAAACAAGTATCGTTACGAAATTCGTAAGTTTCCGTAACTTTACGAAAAAAGAATCACCAAAAAAAGCCAAAGGGGGGTGTGTTTAGTAAAATGGGGGGTGCAAACAGTAATTTTCGAATCTGGGCCCTTCTAGAGGTTTCTGGGCAATTTCTTGCTTAAGGTTGAAGTAACCTAGCTCGACACCCCCCGTTTTGTTGAAAAATGGGATTCCGGGGCTTCCGGGACACCCGTAATGCTTCCGTAAAATTCCCATAACTCTAAATAAGCATAATTAACTTAATACGGGTGAGACGGAAGAGAAAAAAAGAAGAAAATCAAGTCCTATATGCTTCCGTAAGGCTTCCGTAACTTTTTCGTAAATTACGAAATAGGGGGGTGAACTTATCAAAATTGGGGGGGGTGCAAATAGCAATTTCGAAATTTTGAATTGGGCCTTCCAGAACGTTTTTTGAAGCTGGGTTGCTTCTGGAGGAAGCAACCCAGCTCGCCTGGGCGAGCTAAGGTCGCCTGGGCGAGCTGGGCGGCAACCTCCTCCCCCTTTTTCCTATAAAAAGGCTGAAGGGGGCTGTTCTAAGGATCCCTGAGCCCCCTGGCTATGTATTTCAGCTGTTTTGGGTGAAAAAAATTGTTTCCGTGAAGAAAATCCAAGCCGAGGTGCTTCCGTAACGCTTCCGAGATGTTTCCGTAAGCAAATCCGTGAAGGTTTTCTTCCGTTCTTCATCGTTCTTCATCCGTTCTTCGTTCTTCAACGGGTAAGTTTTCGAATCCGAGACTTTTAATTCATTTCTTGTTTTTTTAAGCTTTCCTCTTTATTTCGTTCATTTTCGATTTCTTTTCTTCCGTCTTTAACGCGCTTTTACCGTTTATTTAAGCTGTTTTCTCACCTAATAAATGATAAAATGAATTTCAACCGATCATTTGTGTTGTAATCTCATTTAATCACTTTTAAAATGAAATCTAACCGATCGTTCACGCTATAACCTCGGTTAAACCAAAAAAAGTAAAATAATAATAAAATAATCAAAATATCTTGAAAAATAATAATAAAATAATCAAAATATCTTTGAATAAAATAAATTAAAAAAATCAATCGGACGTTTTTCTTTGGAAGTTTCCTTGAATGAATTGATTAATAACCAAAGTGAAACTAAGACTAAAATAGACTCACAAATCAAGTTTTGTCCGAAAATCACTAAAAACCGTTTTAAGGTCCAACGCCTTAAACGGTCCTCTTTGCTTTTATCGGTTAACATGGACCGTTCAAAAGCATAAACTTAACATGTAACTTTACCGCTTTTGCAAGAACTACGTAGGTCTGATTTCCTCATCGCAATTGAGGATACGTAGGAGCAAAAGCCCCGCTTTTGTCGACCACCCCAAGAGATCGTTAATGGTCCAATGCCTTAACGTTTCTCTCCTTTCAAAAACAAGAGATCGTTAATGGTCCAACGCCTTAACGTTTCTCTCCTTTCAAAATCAAAAGACCGTTTAATGGTCCAACACCTTAAATGACCTTTTGTTCAAATAAAAAAAACATATTTTGCAAAAAAGACAAAAAACAAACTTAAACCAAACACTTTGTTCCAAAAGAACTACGTAGGTCTGATTTTCTCATCCCAAAATTGAGGAATACGTAGGAGCAAAGGGAAACACCCTTGTCGACCACAAAAAGAGAAAATATAAAAAGGGTATAAAGGATATAGAGACATAAAAAGGGAACATAAAAAATCAAAGTCATGTTTGCACATTCGATTAAAGGCTGCCGTCCCTTGGGGCGGACGTGTGGGGTGCTAATACCTTCCCCGTGCGTAAATACAACTCCCGAACCTTTCACTTAAAAGTTCGTAGATCGCGTCCTTTCCGGTTTTTCCGACGTTTTCCTCAAATAAACGTTGGTGGCGACTCCGCGCGTATTCCTTTCGTGGAACACGCATCCCGCGAGTCACGCGTCGCCCTCCCGCCGAAGGGTAGGTTGCGACAAGCGGCTAGCCTGGGCAAGCCAGGGGCCTGAAAAAGCCTTAAAATGACCCTTTTGTCCTCCCCTTTGGGTATTTTCGTGTTCTTTTTCGAAACATCGAAAAACCTTTCGTATTGCACGACAACTGGTGTCAAGCAGATCAATTCTGCTAGCAAGGATGAAAATTTTAGCAAATGACAGTCCCTGGATGAAATTAGGGTATGACAGTTGCCCCTCTTTACTTATATTTTATTGGAAATAAATTGGAAGTAAAGATAAGAACACTAATTTCGTTCGAGCAATCTTGCTATTTGATCGGGCAACTGGCGAAAGCTAAGGAAGTGAAACCGAGAAAACATGAGGACATTGAAGTTCTTCTTTTTTTTTTAAACACATAGAGGACATTGAGTCCTATGAAGAACAAACATTTTCATCTTTGAAAGTGTAAATGGCTGAAGATATTGTCATCTTTTGAAATATAAATGAAGGAATTGTCACCTTTTGAAAGCATAAATGACTGAAGACATTGTCGTCTTTTGAAATGTAAATGAAGGCATTGTTGCCTTTTGAAAACATAAATGACTAAATACATTATCGTCTTTGAAAAGTAAATGAAGGCATTGTCGCCTTTTGAAAGCATAAATGACTAAAGACATTGTCGTCTTCGAAAAGTAAATGAAGGCATTGTCGCTTTTTGAAAGCATAAATGACTGAAGACATTGTCGTCTTTGAAAAGTAAATGAAAGCATTGTTGCCTTTTGAAAGCATAAATGACTGAAGACATTGTCGTCTTCAAAATGTAAAGGAGCAGATGACCTTGATTGTCTCTGCAAGACAAAAGACTATGATAGTCTTTGAAAAGTAAAGGCACAGATGACCTTGGTTGTCTCTGCAAGACAAAAGACTATGATAGTCTTTGAAAAGTAAAGGCAGATGACATTGATAGGCTTTGCAAGACAAAAGACTCTAATAGTCTTGGAAATGTAAAGAAGACTGTGATAGTCTCGACAAAAGACATTGAAGTCTTTGAAATGTAAAGAAGACTGTGATAGTCTTGACAAAAGACATTGAAGTCTTCAAAAGGTAAAAAAGACTATGATAGTCTTGAAATGTAAATGACAGAGGACTTTGAGTCCTATGAAAGCAAAGACAGAGGACTTTGAGTCCTATGAAATCATAAAGCAAAGGAAGTTGAGTCCTATGAAACAAGGCAATGGGCACTGTAGAAGCAAAAGCAAAGACTTTGACTTTGATGTTTTGATGATGCCATATGATCATGCGCTTCTCAATTTTAATTCAAGACAAGAATCCAAGAAATTCAAGATACATCATCAAGAAAATCTCTAGAGACTTAGGAAGGGAATTCCAAGTTGAAACAACGAGAGGTTTGGCCAAAGAATATGAGTTAAAATGTTTTGTTCAAGATATTTACTCTTTGGTAATCGATTACCAGAGGATGTAATTGATTACCAGTGGCCAAAATGATTTGAAACTATTTATAACAGCTATTAGAAATTTGAATTCAAATTTTACAATGTGTAATCGATTACACATGGATGGTAATCGATTACCAGCAGTTATTGAACGTTTTAATTCAAATTTTAAAGCTTGTAATCGATTACACAAGTCTTGTAATAGATTACCAGAGGAAATTTTCATAAAATAATTTCAAAGAGTCACATCTATTCAAATGGTTTTTGAATGGCCATCAAAGGTCTATTTATATGTGACTTGGAACACGAATTTGCTTAGAGTTTTTCATAAAAAAAAGTCTTATCCTCTCAAAAGAAAAATTGTCTTAAAAAATTCCTTGGCCAATGCACTTGCAATTCAATAAGGAATTATTTGAGTGCTCAATTGTTCAATCTATCTCTTTTAAGAGAGAATTCTTCTTCTCATCTTATTTCTAAAAAGGGATTAAGAGACTAAGGGTCTCTTGTTGTAAAGAAATCTGAACACAAAGGAAGGGTTGTCCTTGTGTGGTTCAGAACTTGTAAAGGGCTTTTGCAAGATAGTGGAACTCTCAAGCGGGTTGCTTGGGGACTGGATGTAGGCACAAGGGTGTGGCCAAACCAGTATAAATCTGAGTTTGCAATCTTTCTTCCCTTAAACTCTTTTATTGTTTATTGCTTATTGTTTCTATTCAGTAAGATTAATTTGCATAATTATTTAAGAGAACATTTTGAAAGGAATCTTGGGTTTTGAGTTACAATCAAAATAGAATTTTTAATTAGGAAAAGATTGTGATATCTTAATTCAACCCCCCCCCCCCCCCCTTTCTTAAGATATCTAAGGCCACTTGTCTAACAGGCACTAGTACCAAAGGGCTCAACCTTATGAGAAAGTAAGAGATTGACTCTTTGAGAGGACCCCTCACCCTAAACTTGAAAGACTAGATTTGGGATAGTGCTACATAAAGAGAAATCTATGCACTCATAGCCTAATATGAACATGATTTTTAGGTGCAGATGCATGCAACCTTTATCTTGAAATGCAGTAAATACAGGCTTTGTATGCAACAATGCAATGCAATGGAAAATTGTACAATGTTCATGACATTCTTTCCTATTTTTGTGATTTTGATTTTGATTTGATTTTTTTTCCTTTTTTTGTGGAAAACACAGATTGACTGTCTCTTTTTGAAAGATGTGATAACTCATGCAACCTCATCCTATCACTTTTTGCAAATCTCTTGGGGGACTCCCTCAGAGTGTATGCTTTTATTTAACCACTTGACAATTTTGGGTGACGACAGTGGAGCCATTTGACATTTAAACAATCAATTGAAATCCTAGGGTTCATCCCCTTTCCTTTTTTAAAACTTTGATTATTCTACGCAACAAGAAAACATAAGGCTTCGGGATCGATTGTGTGCCCCATTGAAGGATGGCAATGAATTGTCACACTTTGGTATGTGACCAAGTGAAACTTTCCTGATAGAGTGATGTCAAGGGTCTGTCGATCCCGCTGAAACTTGTTGACATGGGCTGATCATGAAAGAATTTATATAACAAAGCTACCCTTTGATTCGAAAGAAATCATAAAGAGTTTGCATGAGAGACTAACATCAAATATTTGGGCATCTTCCACGAGCTCTTGGTCAAATGAGCTTTCTTCTCAAATGTGCAAGTGCGAACCTCAAGGGATTCTTTTTCTTTTTATATACATTTTTTTTCAGCAATCACAAGCATGCGTGGGTTCCATTCCAGAACCCAAACTCAAAAGCAAAATTAGCCATTCCTTGATCCGCATGGGCTTTATTGGGCTTGTAACCTGGTCAGGGGTAAAAGGGCTATGAAAGAAAGGATTATGGAAATGGTGATAATGCAGTGTTGCATGATGGGAAGCAACATGTCAACAACATATTCCCTATGGACCAATATCCTCCTGCCAGCTCAGCACCCTCTAATAGAGGGAATCCACTAGGTGATGTGAATCTTACGGGGCGGATCGTTTGATACAGGCTATGAAGGTTTGGATGACGCCACTTCCGATGAAGGAAGATAAGTCAGGGTAGACGCCACTTCCCAATGAAGGAAGATAAGTCAAGGTAGACACCACTTCCAATGGAGGAAGATAAGTCAGGGTAGACGCCACAAGGATTACCTTGATAAGTTTGAGATTCGTTCAACAAGGAACTCAAAGAGAAACTCTCACCAAATTTTATGAAAATGCCAAAAGTTTTTTTATTAAAAAAAACCAATACTTATAGTGTATCTGAACTAAAAGTTAAAAATAGACATGGGCCTTCTAAATAGTTTGGGCCAAAATTACAATAACTAAAAAACATATTTAACTTGGGCCTTCAAATTAATCTGGGCCTTCAGCAACAATTAATAGTCTTGATAGTGTCTCTGCCTCTGGGCCTTCATCCTTCTCCACTTGGGCCTTCATCTGTCTCCACTCGGGGGCTTTATCCTTCTCCACTTGGGCCTTCGCCCTTCTCCACTTGGGCCTTTAGCCTGTATTTGGCCAATTTCAGGATTCTTATCATTCCCTCCTTCTTGGAAAACATTTGCCCTCAAATGTCCAATATCATCACCAGGTTCAAGTACCACTTCCTTCCTTTTCTTGTTGGCTTGCTTAGTATAACTTTCATTCTTCTTTGTAATTTGCACCTTCACTTGGACATACAATCTTTTCACATACTTAACTTTGACCTGTGCATCCTTATGTTGAGTCTCTTGGGGCTTGCTGTTGTAAGTTGGCTTGTTAGGCAATGAAGCTTCTAGAAGGAGATCAAATTGATGCTCTATGCTTCTTGAAGGTGGCAGTCCATGAGGAATCTCCTTGGGAAAGACATCTTTAAATTCCTGCAATAAGGGTTGAACACTAGGAGAAACATAAATAGTTAACTGATTAGAATTATCACTCTCTCTCTCTTGTGTATCACTCTATCTCTCAAGTGTATCACTCTTCCTTTTTCTATTCCTCTGTGATGCCTCACTATTGTCTCTCTTGTTCTCTCTTTTTTCTCCTTCTGATTTGGTTATCACACACTTCTCTAAGGGATAGAGGTTTATGAATAATTTTCTGGTCATGGTGCTGGAAAGAAATCTTGTTGGTGAAGCCATCATGCACTGCTTTGGTGTCCTCTTCAATGTTGGCCCTCACTAGTGCCATCTCCATCTCCTTGTCCTCAACAGTCAAACTTCTTTGGGATAACCTCTGGAGTTTATGTCGCATGGTTCTACTGTAGCTAGTTGGAACATACCTCTTTCGCATAACCTTTCTCATCTCAGTCCATGTATCTATCTCCCGCCCTTCCTCTCTCTTCATCTCTCTTTGATTTTTCTTCCACCAAACAAGGGCATAGTCTGAGAATGTAGCTGCTGCTAACTTCACCTTCTACTCTTCAGGATAATCATTGTATGAGAATGCATGCTTAATCTTCATCTCCCAGTCAACGTAGGCGTCTGGGTCACTCTTGCCTTTAAAAGAGGATACATTGAGTTTTACTCCCTCAATTTTGTCTTGCCCCTCTATTCGGTTCGATCCATCATTGACCCTTCTGTTGCCACCATAAGGTCTCCCAGCATTTGGATTCATTTGGTGCTCTAGTCGTTCTATTCGCCTCTAGAGCACTTCATTATTACGATTCAACAAACGTTGCATTTGTGTAGTCATCGCATCCAGTAACAAGCGCTGTCCAGTTGATGATATACACCACCATTGTCACCAGCTCCTGCCATGATTATGGAACAAAGAATTTTGCAGTAATTTAAAAAAAAAAATTCCGAACCTCACCACACTCTACTCACGTGTTTCTCTCTTTGATGATAGTTCTCTCGTGTTTGATGTTCTCAATATAGGCTTTTGTGTGATGTTTTCATTCTTGCCTTTTACCACTCGTGTTTCCTCTTAAGTTCCTGGATGGACCAAATTAGACACACAAGGTAATATCAAATAAAAGGAAAAACAATATAATGATCACAGACAGATTTGATTTGGGATAACAACTTGGACTTGATTTGGATAATAATATATTAGATTGGATTTGGATAACAAATTAGCTTTAATTTGGGTAACAAATATGATAACAAATAAGATATTAGATAGGATATTAGCTAGGATAACAGATAAGATATTAGATAGGATAATAGATAAGATATTAGATAGGATAAGATAAGATATTAGATAGGATAATAGATAAGATAACAGATATGACCAGTAAACTTCAAATGCTCATAACTTTTGCTACGGTTGTCCGTTTGAGGCCCACTATATATCAAAATGCTCAGAATTCAAAGGAGAATCTAGATAAGGGGATTTGGTACACGATTTTCTGCCAAAAAAAGCTTCTAACTTCCTCAATTTCGTGTTCAAAGATCAAACGCCCCACTTTCTTTTCTTTTCTTTTCTTTTTTTTTTCTTGTTTTCTTCTCTTTTTTTTTTCAAATTTCTGCAAATTGTTTTTTTAACTTGAAATAAAACTCAAACAGATTTTTTTTGACACAAAGTCTGAAAGACACAAGAAACAAGAACAAGAACAAGAAAAAAAATGTGACAAGAACAAGAACAAGAACGCAAATAACAAAACACAAGATGCAAACAAGAACGAAACAAGATGTAAACAAGAACACAAATAACAGAACAAGGACAAAAACATGAACCTAGACAAATTACAAAGAAAAAAATAGGATAGGATATGATAGAACCTGTATCAAGAGCCGAAGCTCTGATACCAGATGATGTGAACCTGAGTAGGAGCGGATCGTTTGATACAGGCTATGAAGGTTTGGATTACGCCACTTCCGGTGAAGGAAGATAAGTCAGGGTAGACGCCACTTCCCAGTGAAGGAAGATAAGTCAAGGTAGACGCCACTTCCAATGAAGGAAGATAATTCAGGGTAGACGCCACAAGGATTACCTTGATAAGTCTGAGATTGGTTCAACAAGGAACTCAGAGAGAAACTCTCACCAAATTTTTTGAAAATGCCAAAAGTTTTTTTTATTCAAAACAAAAACCAATACTTATAGTGTATCTGAACTAAAAGTTAAAAATAGACATGGGCCTTCTAAATAGTTTGGGCCAAAATTACAATAAATAAAAATTATAACTAAAAAACATATTTAACTTGGGCCTTCAAATTAATCTGGGTGTCGCAACCTACCCTTCGGTGGGAGGGCGATGCGTGACTCGCGGGATGCGTGTTCCACGAAAGGAATACGCGCGGAGTCGCCACCAACGTTTATTTGAGGAAAACGTCGGAAAAACCGGAAAAGACGCGATCTATGAACTTTTAAGTAAAAGGTTCGGGAGTTGTATTTACGCACGGGGAAGGTATTAGCACCCCACACGTCCGTCCCAAGGGACGACAGCCTTTAATCGAATATGCGAACGTGACTTTGATTTTTATGTTCCCTTTTTATGTCTTTATATCTTTTATACCATTTTTATATTTTTCTCTTTTTGTGGTCGACAAGGGTGTTTCCCTTTGCTCCTACGTATTCCTCAATTGCGATGAGGAAATCAGACCTACGTAGTTCTTTCTTATCAAGTGATTCTTTTTTACTTAAGAGGTGATCATTTTAAGGCGTTGGACCTTGAAAATGATCCATTTTACTTATAAGAAAATGAAATGACAAACTTCAAAAACCTATTTTTATGGACGAGCTTGACTAGGCGAGTTGATTTTAGCCTTAGTTTCACTTTAGTTATTAGTCAATTCGGTTAAGAATGAGAAATCCCAAAGAGAAAAACGTCCGATTGATTTTCCGCTTTATTTTACTAAAAAGATGTTTTTTTTATTATTATATTATTTTTTACCTCTTTTTTGATTTCCAACGTGGTTACGGCACGACCGAACGGTCGGAATTCATTTTAACCGAAATTAACGGATAGTACAATTCAAACGTTCGGTGGAAATTTATTTTATTTTTAGGTTAAGCGAGAAATGACTTAAATAAAATGGCTTAAGCACGTCAAAAGGGGGTATAAAAAGTAAATGAAATGAGAATAAAAGTACACGAAACACAATGTGGACCACTACGGGTACATAGAATGAATCGAAAAGTTTGGTTCGAGGTACTTACCCGTTGAAGATCGAAGAACGATGAAGAACGAATGAAGAACGTCGAAGAACGGTCGAAACCTTTGCGAAATTCCTCACGGAAAACGTTACGGAAACGTTTCGGAAGCGCCTCGGCTTAGATTTTCTTTACGGAAACAATTTTTCCAAGCAAATTCGAAAGAGAGAGAAGTGCCTAAGGGGCTGAACCCTTTTCTTCTTCACTTCCTCCCCTATTTATAGCAAAATAGGGGAGGTGCTTGCCGCCCAGCTCGCCCAGGCGAGCCAGGTTGCTTCCTCCAGAAGCAACAGCCTTCTGGAGGAATCTTTTGGAGGGCCCAAGTTGGCCTGGGTGCTATTTGCACCCCCATTTTTACTAAGTACACCCCCTCTGCTTTTTTTTGGTGATTCTTTTTTCATAAAGTTACGGAAACTTACGAATTTCGTAACGATACTTGTTTTCTTTCCGTAATGTTGCGGAACCTTGCAGATTACATAATCATCCCCTTTTTGACTTACGGAATGTTACGGAACCTCACTTAATTTATGCAACGATGCTTCCATTTGATTTCCGGTGTGTCACGGAAACTTACGGATTGTGCATCAATATTTTTTGGTTTTCCGGCATGTCCTGGAATTTCACAAATTGCCTAATGATGGGTGCCAAGCACCTCACAAGGACCAAAGAAAAGTTGTATGTCATCAAGCAAAGGTCCCCGGACGAAATTAGGGTATGACAGTTGCCCCTCTTTACTTGTCTTTTATTGGAGATAAAAGGAAAGTAAAGATAAGACACTAATTTCGTTCCTCTCGATTTGACGAGAGTCGCGGGTGACCATAAAATCTCCACATGCAAATGACTTGTTGTTCCCGGAATTTCACAAATTGCCTAATGATGGGTGCCAAGCACCTCACAAGGACCAAAGAAAGGTCGCATGTCATCAAGCAAAGGTCCCCGGACGAAATTAGGGTATGACACTAATTTTGTTCCTCTCGATTTGACGAGAGTCGCGGGTGACCATAAAATCTCCGCATGCAAATGACTTGTTGTTCCCGGAGGAACAAAAGGTGCAAAAGACTATGTCAGTCTCTGAATGCTATCAGGCGTTCTGTCTTACAGATAGCAAAAAAATGTTTATACGGATAACCACTCGGGTATTTCCGCCCGTCAGCATGACTCAAAAGTCAGTATGACAGATCTTGTGAGTGCGGAAGATGATGTAAATCTTCGCGTGTCAACGGGCTTATCGGCCGCGATTGACGAAGGGTGCAGAATGACCAAATTTTGTCTCTGCATGCCATCGGACACGACTGTGTCTGAATGGCAAAGGGGTGCGGAATGACCAAATTTTGTCTCTGCATGTCATCGGGCCCGCCGCCTCTGGATGACAAAGGGTGCAGAATGACCAATTTTTGTCTCTGCGCACCATCGGACACGACTGTGTCTGAATGGCAAAGGGGTGCGGAATGACAAAATTTTGTCTCCGCATGTCATCGGGCCCGCCGCCTCTAGATGACAAAGGGTGCAGAATGACCAAATTTTGTCACTGCGTGCCATCGGACACGACTGTGTCTGAATGGCAAAGGGGTGCGGAATGACCAAATTTTGTCTCTGCATGTCCTCGGGCCCGCCGCCTCTGGATGACAAAGGGTGCAGAATGACCAAATTTTGTCTCTGCGTGCCATCGGACACGACTGTGTCTGAATGGCAAAGGGGTGTGGAATGACCAAATTTTGTCTCCGCGTGTCATCGGGCCCGCCGCCTCTGGATGACAAAGGGTGCAGAATGACCAAATTTTGTCTCTGCGTACCATCGGACACGACTGTGTCTGAATGGCAAAGGGGTGCGGAATGACCAAATTTTGTCTCCGCGTGTCATCGGGCCCGCCGCCTCTGGATGACAAAGGGTGCAGAATGACCAATTTTTGTCTCTACGTGCCATCGGACACGACTGTGTCTGAATGGCAAAGGGGTGCGGAATGACCAAATTTTGTCTCCTCGTGTCATCGGGCACGCCGCCTCTGGATGACAAAGGGTGCAGAATGACCAAATTTTGTCTCTGCGTACCATCGGACACGACTGTGTCTGAATGGCAAAGGGGTGCGGAATGACCAAATTTTGTCTCCGCGTGTCACATGACCTCAGGGTCAGTATGACAGATCTTGTGGGGTGGCCGACAAAAGCAAGGCTCTTGCTCCTACGTATCCTCCAATGAGGAACTCAGACCTACGTAGTTCTAGATAACTTGTGAGACTTGAAAAAGTCTCCACCGGAAGATGCTGACATCTCCAGAAAGGGCGCAAATGGCCACACTGGCCTTTTGCTCATCGATCACACTTGGGGTCACTGAATGATGAGGTGCGGATAACCGTAAGGTGTCTCTGCGGGTTACCAGCTCTTGGGTCATGGCAACAAAAGGGGGTGTGGTCGACAAAAGCGAGGCTCTTGCTCCTACGTATCCTCCAATGAGGAACTCAGACCTACGTAGTTTTGGATAACTTGTGAGACTTGAAAAAGTCTCGGTGTTTTCTCCACTAAAATGCAAACATGCTTTAGTAAAGAGACAAATATTCCAACTGATTAGAGCAGCATATGCTTTCTGGAGTGAAAAACAATGCGTCTACCGGGGAAGGAGAGTCTGCTGATGAAACCCCCATAACCATAAATGAGATTCTGGATGTTAGCATTTCATTTCTAAATGACCATTTAGAGGAAACACTGGGTTCGACAAAAATAGAAGAAAATCACTCAAAGTGTATCAATCTCGCACAGGTAAGTGTTTTATCCTAATTCCGAACCATAGATATGTCATGACTTAACTTTGCAAATTATTTCCTATCAAACCAAAAATTACATGCGGGATCATGGATCAATAGGGCTTCCCTTGGGAATGGGTTCTTTTGGTGGGTTTTTCGGCTTTTGTGTGTTTTTGCCCTTTTCCTTTTCTGTTTTGGTTTTGCGCGAGGCGAACAAGTCACCGACGCACAGGATTTTGGTTGGTAATCAAAGGGAGAAGACCACTTTAGGTCATGGTTTCCTTTCCTTTTTTTTTTTGTTCATTTGGTGACAATTCTGTATTGTACAGATATTGTTCGGTCCAAAGACCTTTTTGCACATTTCTTCTGATTTCTTTCGATCCTTGATCAGGAGCTTTCTTTCCTTCCTTTTACTTTCTCCCACTCTTTGGTTGGGAATTTTCTTTCTTTTCTTTTCGCTTTCTCCCACTCTTTGATTGGGAATTTCCTTTCCTCTCTTTTTTCTTTTGATTGGAAATTTTCCTTCTCTTTCTTTTTTTTACTTTCTCTTTGATTGGAAATTTCCCTTCTCTTTTTCTTTGATTGGAAATTTTCCTTCTCTTCTTTTTTTTTTTTGCTTCCGAGGGTAAGGATTGACATTCTCACCCTGGGTCAAGGTTTATGGTGAGTCAGGATTTTGGCTCAAGACTTGTAGAATGGCTAGGCATGATACATGTCAGGGTTTGGTTTGGTTCAAGGATAAAAGGGATGCCCCACATTATTTCCATGACACAAATGCAAAAATGATGATTTGGAAATTTTATGCAAAACTGGTCATGCATGCACCTATGCGGACACTCAAGTGTCAAATTTTTATGGTCATGTGATGCTAGGGCTCAGGATTCATTTACTCTATTTTAAATCAACCCAATGTTTCCAAAATATGTTCTTTTATCAATTTATGCATTCATCCGAGTCCATTTTGGGTACTCGGGAAAATTTCACAGCATTCACCCTTCAGGTGTACACACATTTTTTTTCCAAAAACTAGCTATGATCAGCGAATTTTTTTCAAAGAAAAGTTGGAAGTCATCTTTTTTCAAAAGCATGTTGGCTTTTCAGCTAGACAACTTATTTTTCTTTTTTCTCTTTTTTTCCTTATTTTTTCATTTGTTCATGAGGTATTTTGCTACCTAAACATGTGTATATTTTTGTGAGGTATTTTTGCTATATACACGCATATCCAAGGTATCTTGCTACCTAAACATACATATATATGTTTTGTAAGGTATTTTTGCTATATACATGCATATCCAAGGTATCTTTCTACCTAAACATACATATATATATTTTGTGAAGTATTTTTTGTTTACATACATGCATATCTAAGGTATCTTTCTACCTAAACATACATATATATATTTTGTGAAGTGTTTTTTTGTTTACATACATGCATATCTAAGGTATTTTCACTACCTAAACATACATATATATATTTTGTGAGGTATGACTACCTTCCGATCTTGCGCTTGTTTTATTTAAATTCCCAGGATCATGAGCAACTAGATGTGTCCTACTATAAAAAGTGATCAAATAACAAGCATAGATTCAAAAGGTATTAGGTTGCCTCCTAGTAGCGCTTCTTTAACGTCTTGAGCTGGACGCCTTATGACTTGTCGGTCAATGACCTAGTACTTTGCTTACCTTTGGCTTTGGACTTGGTCGCCTATTGGTCGGCCATGTGGTGTAGGCAATACTCAAACCTTTTTGTGGATGAGCAGAGGTGAACTCTAGAGGTGATGGCGGTGTGTCTGTTGCCGCTGCCGGCCATCCCCAGGCTGCTGTGGTGTTTCGCCCTGCGCCTGCCTGGAGACGCAGTACTTCTTGATGAAAGCTCGATTAGTAGGGGGCCTGATGCCCTTGCTGGAGGTGACAGGTACTCCGTAGAACTGACAGAGACCCGTAATTTGAGCTTGACAACTCCAAGACCCTGTTGGACTTCTTCGGGTCCACTGGGTGTCTTGCAGGCGCGATCCCTGCAAGCAATAGATGAAATCAGAAATCAGTTGAGCGATGTGCATACTTACCTATGATGATGTGACCTTGCCGGGGGGAACGGGCACCCTGTAGGACTACAGAGGCCCGTAACCAGAGCTAGAAACCCCAGGGCCCTGTTGGACTTCTTCGGGCCCACTGGGCGTCTTGTGGGCGCGATCCCTGCAAACAATAGATGACATCAGAAATCAATTGAACCATGTGCATACTTACCTATGTCATGACGACACAGACCAACCGATACATCTGCAGGGGGAGATTGGCATTACGATCACTGGGCAGAATGTTGCTAAGTAACAACGTCATTTATATCTGTGTAAGAGTGGTCATGTTGGTGCGCATGATCCACACTCGTCTCTTTGCAGCGGCCCGGGTGAAATCTTGCCCCGGTATGCATAGTAGCTGTGTGATAGCCTCCCTCTCTGGTTGTGCTCGCACAGTTGGCCCTCCTCCAATATCAGGGGGTGGCCCAGGAACCGTTAAAAGGAAACTACTGGCCCCTTAACCGGGAGCGCGAGTCTCGGTTAAGCTTTTAAGGGCAGAGGACCTTAAATTATCTTAAGGTGTGGATATGGGGCCCCCTGAGAGCGAGGACGCGTAGTCCTCTAAAAGCGAGGGCGTGTAGCCCTCTGAAGTTCAGGACATGTCGCCTTTTGAAGGCGAGGGAGTGTAGTCCTATGATGGCAAGGACGTGCAATCCTCTAAAGGTGAGGGCATGTCCCCCTTTGAAAATGGGGAACATGTAGTCCTTTGATGGCGAGGACGTGTAGTCCTCTAAAGGTGAGGACGTGTAGTCCTACAAAGGTGAAGGCACATGACCCTTTGACGGCGAGGACGTTTAGTCCTCTGAAGTTGAAGGTACATGACCCTTTGAAGGCGAGGACGTGTAGTCCTCTAAAGGTGAAGGTAACTAGTACCCAAGGTGAAGGCGTGTAGCCCTCTCAAGGCGAGGACGTATAGTCCTCTGGAGGTGAGGGCGTGCAGCCCTCTGGTGGTGAGGACGTGTAGTCCTCTCAAGGCGAGGACATGTAGTCCTCTGACGGTGAGGGTAACTAGTATCCAAGGTGAGGGCGTGTAGCCCTCTCAAGGCGAGGACATGTAGTCCTCTGGAGGTGAGGGCGTGCAGCCCTCTGATGGTGAGGGTAACTAGTACCCAAGGGTCCATCCTTATGAGAAAGCAAGGGATCGACTCATCGAGAGAGCCGGTCATCCCAAATTCAAAAGATTTGGACATTTAGATGTAGGGAATCTATGTAGTCAACATGATTTTTAGGGATGCAGATGCATGCAACCTTTGTTGTGAAATTTGGTAAATGCGGACTTCATATGAAATAATGCAATGAAATGGAAAGTTTGTACAATGTTCATGTCATTCTTTCCTTGTTTTGTGATTTTGATTTTGATTTAATTTTTTTGGAAAACACAGATTGACTGTCCTTCTGAAAGAGGTGATAATTCATGCAACCTTATCCTATCTTTTGCAAATCTCTCCGGGAACCCCCTCAAAGTGTATGTTCTGTTTGATTTAGTCACTTGACCATTTTGGAGTGATGGCAATAGAGCTGTTTGACGTTTAATCAATCTATTGAAATCCTAGGGTTTGTCCCCCCCTTTTTTTGTTTAAAAACATCGACGGGTGAGAACTTTTGATCTGCCCCTATGTTCACTTGAGGCTCATGCACGATGCCCCTCATTGCCCCAGTGTAAGGCTTTGAGGTAGCAATTGTTATCTTTCGTCATGACCTTGTAGCTGGGAACCTATTGGGTGAAAACTTCTAATCTGCCCCTAGGTTCGCTTGAGGTTTTTGCATGGTGCCTTTCGTTGCCCCAGTGTAGGGCTTAGAGGTACCAATTGTTGTCTTGTTTTCACGACCTCATAGTGAGGAAGAATGAAAGAAGCAGTTGATTCTTGCAAAAATAATTTTCCAAGGACGAGAAATAATTGAAGGATCTTTCAGTTGATGGATTAAGTCAAATGACTCCTATGTAGAAGCAAGATGTTTTGATGTCTTGATGATGCTAAAGGATCAAGTGCTTCTAAGTTTTATTCAAGACAAGAATCCAAGAAAATCAAGATATATGATCAAGTTTGATTTCTTAGAATCTTTAGGAAGAAGTTTCAAAATTGAAACAAACAAAAGGTTTGACCAAAGAATTCTATCATTTCAAATTGAGATTTGCTCTCTGATTACTAGTAGTTGAAAATGTCTTAATTCAAATTTTTAAAACCTGTAATCGATTACATAAGTCTTGTAATTGATTACCAGAGGGGATTTTCAGAAAATAATTTCCAAGAGACATATCTATTCAAATGTTTTATGAACGGCCATTCAAATGTTTTAAAGAGAGTTTTCATTGCCCAAACAGTTTTATCCTCTCGAAAGAGCAAGAGTTTTTTTCTGAACTGAAACGTCTTATCCTCTCAAAAAGATTCCTTGGTCAACCACTTGCATATTCAATAAGGAATTTTTGATTGAGCTTCATTTTACAATCTACCTCTTTTACGAGAGGCCTCTTCTTCTCTTCTTCTTATTTCTGAAAAGGGATTAAGAGACCGTGGGTCTCTTGTTGTAGAGGATTCCTGAACACAAGGGAAGGGTTATCCCTGTGTGCATTGTTAATCCGAAAAGAGAGAGTGAAAGTTTAATTGGGGAATAATCTTCGTATCTTAATTCAACCCCCCCTTTTCTTAAGGTAACTAAGGCCATTTATCCAACATCCTATTCTTGATAACTCACTTCTCTCTAAGAGGACAAACTTTCCAGAATGATATAATGAGGTCACATGAATGTCTTGAAAACACAGTCAATCAAATGCTTTTTTTTTTCTTTTTGAACTCTTTTTTTTATTTTGAAATTATTTGTTTTGAACTTTACTCGTTGTTTTACGGCGCTCCCAACAACGTGCAAGATGAGTAATCTCTGATTGAAAGGTCTTGGAAGTCCAAACTCAGGAGTACAGGTCGCTTGAGCAAACAGACCAATGGCTTACACTCACATTCCAGTGGAAGTTGAATAAGCAAAGATGTGTTCGTGAGAGGATGTCCATTTTATCCATATCATTTAGCATTGTAACTGTGGTTTATGGCATAAACTTGAAAATCCTGATGAGTCATAACAACAGCTTCCAGAATTGCCCCATGTATGGTGTTGCTTGTCAATGTTAGGATTCAACAAGCGATTCTCCTCAAATTTCAGCCAGCCCGTATCAATTAGACTTCACACTTTATGCTTCGGGGTCATACAATGCTCAATGGAATGCCCCGGGGCTCCTCCATGATAAGCACACGTTGCGTTCGAGTCGTATCCTCAGAAAAATGGAGGTTGAGGAACCTTGGTTGGGGTTATGGCTACCATTGAATTATTGAGTGGATATGGGATCAAGTTTAGCATATGACAACGGAATTTGGGGTGAACCCTATAGGCTTTTTGCTGCAAAATTCCTTTTTGTTGGTGTTTTTTGGTTTGTGCTAAAGGTGGTCTTCGTCATTGGAAGTGCGGTAGACAGACTTTGTGGTTGATTTAGGGATGGCCTTTGTGGATAACTGGGCGGTGAGTAAGGAGGAGGTTTGTTATTGGCTGAGTAATGACATTGTTGGGTTGGTGGGAAACTTGGCCGTATAGGAATGGCAATCACAGCATGGGTTTCTCCCTCTTTCTCACCCTCTTCATTTGCCCCAGTTTTCTCAGTCGTCCTAGTAGGATGATCAAATTTGCCTCTTTTCGGACCCACATCGATCCTTTCACTGGCGAAGACCAAATCCGGAAAGCTTTGAGGGTGCGTAGCCCACCATCTTTTCATAGTAGAGTATCGATAATGTGTCTACCATCACGATTATCGTCTCCCTTTCCATCATTGGGGGTACCACCTGGGCCGCCAGATCCCTCCACCTTTTGGGCGTGTTCTTTGAAAGATCCGTCCCCCTTTTTGCACATGTTCTGTAGTTGCATCCTATCCGGAACCATATCAAAATTGTACTGATACTGCCTAACAAAGGCAACCATTAGGTCCTTCCAAGAATGGACTCGGGAAGGTTCCAAGTTAGTGTACCAGGTAACAGCTACCCCAGTAAGACTTTCATGGAAGGAATGTATCAGCAATTCCTCATCTTTTGTGTATTCCCCCATCTTCTGACAATACATCTTTAGATGGTTCTTGGGGCAAGTAGTCCCCTTGTACTTGTCAAAGTCCAGCACCTTGAACTTGGGAGGGGTGATGATATTGGGTTCTAGGAACAACTCTTTTAGGTTAGCAAAGGCATAATCTTCACCTCCTTCAATGGCCCTGAGCCTTTCCTCTAAATGATCCAACTTTTCCATTTCTGCCATAGCACGAGGGTTTTTACTTGTTGTGGAACATGAGGGTTGTGGTTGTGGATGATACTGAGGGCCCTCCAAAGTGTTTTGCAGGGGTACACCACCAACTGCTTGCCCTTCAGCGGCATATCCGAGGCAAGGCTCGAAGTCGGCTAGATCGTGGTGGGGAATTTCATGCGTCTCCTCCATGGGTCGAGAGACATGTGCATGATCAGATTGAGGTTGTTTGCTCTTAATGAGTATGGGAGTGGAGTTATTGACATCCTCATTGGGAATGTACGCCACATTGGGTGGTGTATAGTTTGGGAGGCAAGCCATATGGCGGGAAGGCGTGCTTGTTTTGAATTTGCACATCATGGGGTCATCCGTACTTCCCAAATCTTTGCCTACCATATTTGAGGTTTGGATGATTCATTTGCTTGAGGCTAGATGGGAGCATCGGGTTCACCTTAGCGACAGCGCTAGTAGCGGCAACTATAACCGCATTGGCTTCCATTATCTTCTTCATGCTCATCATGGCCTCCATCATTGTGGCCATTTGCTCTTTCATGGCCTCCATGTCGGCCTTCATCTTCTCTTGCACCTCCTCTGCTTCACCCATTACTCTAGCTCTAGCATGAGTTCGGTAAGGGCACCGTAAAGCGTGTCCTTTTCTTTTTGATAACAATGATTAAGTTCATTTTATTTTATTTTATTTTATTTTTCAAGGAAAGAATGCAATGAGCAATGCAACCAATGAAAAACATGGATGTATGCGAATGATGTACAGTTGAAGTATTGCGAATTTTTACGCAGGACATGGGGTTGAATCAATTTAGATTTTTCCACATGGTTCATGACATCTTGGTCAAGGTGAAACTGGAAGTAACAAGGACATCAACAGTCCTAAATGTGTTTGGCAGAAAATGAAGCAGTGATGTAACTCAATTCATCTTTTGCCCCAATTTTTGCAAGATAGTTACTTCCATACTTCAACTTGACTTGATGAACTTTTTTCGAAAAAGCATGAGCTTGTTTCAACCCCATAACCCAGGGAAAGGCAATTTTGATCGCCAATACTTCAACAACATTTCATAGGGATGAAAGACTCAGGAATACGCATACTATGCATGGAGAATGTAATTATCAAATTGAGATGCCCGAAGAAACATCTTTTCTATGCATTAGGTACCATGTTCACTCATTTTGTTTTTAAGTGAAACGGGTTTATGATCCCAACATGGTTGGCTCATGGTACCGAATATATGCAACCAAGAATGCATCATGAATTTTCATGCTTCCTTTTTTGTTTTTGTTTTGTAGAGGAAAATGCAAGGCTCACACATGAGCAAACATGAAAACAAAAGGTATGCAGTTTGTAGAACAAAAAGTATGTTGAACGCATATGCATGATGATCCAATGACTCATGCAAAATGTAATGCTAGAATATGATAACGGACAAATGCAAGAACGATATGTTCATTATGATGCCATGAAGAGATGCTTATGCACGCTAGAGATAAAATGCGGGAGTGATTTGATTCGCACTTATCTTTGGAGTAAAAACGCGGGATAAACTCATTTTATTCACAAAGTTTATAACTAGTCAAGATCTGAGCGACAATACAAACTTCCTAGCAGTTTCTAATTATATGGGCCATTGAGTCTATCATATGTTGACAATAGTTGAGAAGTCTGTGGATCTCCTCGGGGGTGGAGTAGGTGTCCGCCATTGCTTTGGCCTTGGCTAGCAATCGGGGAAGTTCTTGACTCCTGTTCAAAGTAAGAGCAAATCGGCCCATCCTCATTGTTGCCTCTTGGTGCAATGAATCAATTACCCTTTCCCTTGCTTCCCTTTCTACTGATATCTTGGCGTACTCATCCTCTAGCCTTTGCTCGTGAGTCGCCGCTAGATTTAGCTTCTCTTTGCACTTATCGATGATGGCCCACATATTCCCTTCAGTCTCGCTTTAACTGTTGGCACAAATTTCTTTTCGACCTAAGGCAAGCCTTTAGCTCGTCCTTCCAGATCATGCCTTTGACCCGTGATGATTCCTTTCACCTCTTCGGAGTTTGAGCTCACTATTGCTGCCCTATAAAGCCCCTCAAAACTTGTTTTGGTCGTGTTCTTCCTTTCGGGCCTTCTTGGTTTCTCGTTCCAAGGCTTCAGCTGTGGCCATATTGACGTCCCTTAGTTCATCATACTCTTTTCAGACTTTGATGGCTATGGACTTGAACTTCTCTTCGACTACCCGGGCTCTTTCAAGCTCTGCCTTTAGGGCTTGTACCTCATCACTTTCTTCCGAAGCTTTAACCTCATCGTCTCTCATAGTTTTTAGATTTGGGAGCCAATCCAATCCTTGTGTTCGGACTCTCAGCCACTTATGATAGCCGCCGATGATCCCATTACGGCTTCCCCTAAGCTCTCTGTCCTTTCTTCACGCCACATCCCATGCCTTGCGAACTCCTTGGAGTACCCTCGCGTTGTGGCCACTGAAACCCCGTGTGATGAAAGGCGTGATGCTTTCGTCTGATGGCACTCCTCTCATGGGGTAGCCAAGCTGTCTTATGGCGAGGACGGGATTATAATTAATACAACCCCTTGTTCCCATCAAGGGAACATTTGGACATCCTTCGCATGAAGATAGAATCCTGATTCTTCCTTCCTTCTAGCGAGGGAACCAATTAACAGACGCCCCTCCATGCTAGCCAAGAGTTGGTCCCAATTCGCCTTTCCTTTTTCGATGCACGAGCGGTGACCTTGTAGCGGATAGACGGGCCTACCTTCTTGGAGAAAAAGGGTGTGAAACCAGCCACACATAGAGAGCCAGTGCACAACAAACAATTCTTGCGCTGCTCTTTTCACATCCCCGGTCGAACGTGTCATACATCGCCAAAATGGCGACGACCGGGCTTTCCTTGCCATGATGAAAGGCGAGGAAAGCGTCAATCGCTGCTAGGTCCACTAACCCTTCCATATTCGGAAAGAGGACAACTCCAAAGATCAAAAGCGCCAAGATGTCAATAAAAGAAAGCCCATTCGCCTTGATTTGCCAAGGCCTTTGCCCTTTCCTCCAAACACTTCCTTGGTACTCCGACTACCCCATTCCTGTTTTGCTTTACACGGTCCAACTCTTGTGCTGAGATTTTCACTACCTTGGCAACTCTTGTCGTGGAGGGATAGAACCCAGAGAAAAGATATGGCTTCCTTCCTCCCAGTGGGCATCCCAGGATTTCTTCAAACTCTTTCACAGTTGGCACTAGCTGGAAGTCCTCAAATGTGAAGCACCTTAGGGGCTGGTCATAATAATGGGAAAGGGATGCAATCGGTTCCATGGAGACTTCTACCCTAGCTAGGTCCCAAATCTTTCCATAGGCTTTGCGGAAGGCTTGCCGTTGAAGTTGACCCATTAATTGCCCCAATTCTCGTAAACTAGTGACCTCTAAGCTCTTGATTTTGACTTGATAAAACCTCTTTTTAAGCGAAGGCTTTTGACTTGATCCCATGTTTTACTAAAGTGAAATAAAATCTAGTGCGAATCAAAACTCCAACATCTATCATGGGTGGAATGGATGAATGCATGAGGAAATATGACACAAATGCAATTTATTAACACGGGAGCCCGGGAAATTGTCTCCTTCTTAGATACAACATCTTGGGGTAGCAAAGTGCCCGACGTATGTATTAAAGAAGGTGACTCGGACCGTCCGTTGGTTTTCCAATGTGCGTGATGCATATGCGAAAGGCGCAACACGGGAATGTACAGTATGACAATATTCACAAAATACAAGCAAAAGGGTACGTGACACTTATGCATGGGAGTGTGAAAAATGGCACACAGCGTGTCCGCTCTGTGCCCCTATTCAAGGGACCTATAAGGGAGAGAATTAACTAGGCTTTTAGCAATAATCCCCAAGGTAGTCATATCTCTCTTGATGGTTTCTAGAGGTATCATCCCTTTCGAAGAACATATTGCAGCAGTAGGGACTACTAGCAACAATAAGTTTTCAAAGAGAAAAGCTCTAGATGAAGGTTCACTGTAATCAAGCAAGTCGGAGACCTAGCATGATCACAAATTCACCTCCACTCCTTATGTTCCCATGAACCCGGGTATAGGGCCCTTTTTCACTCACAGTGTGTGCAAATAGTGTTGGTGTTTGTGTGCATCAAATGAATAAATATTTACTTCATGCATACATTTTAAAACGCACTAAAAGCAATAAAGAGTTTATATACACAAGAACATAATGAAGGGAAACCAACAAAGGGATAAGTCACGGTAAAACATTGCACAAGATTAAATGGCCTAACTCTCAAAAAACAGTCCCCAGTGGAGTCGCCAACTGTCGCAACCTACCCTTCGGCGGGAGGGCGACGCGTGACTCGCAGGATGCGTGTTCCACGAAAGGAATACGCGCGGAGTCGCCACCAACGTTTATTTGAGGAAAACGTCGGAAAAACCGGAAAAGACGCGATCTACGAACTTTTAAGTAAAAGGTTCGGGAGTTGTATTTACGCACGGGGAAGGTATTAGCAACGTGACTTTGATTTTTATGTTCCCTTTTTATGTCTTTATATCTTTTATACCCTTTTTATATTTTTCTCTTTTTGTGGTCGACAAGGGTGTTTCCCTTTGCTCCTACATATTCCTCAATTGCGATGAGGAAATCAGACCTACGTAGTTCTTTCTTATCAAGTGATTCTTTTTTACTTAAGAGGTGATCATTTTAAGGCGTTGGACCTTGAAAATGATCCATTTTACTTAGTAAGAAAATGAAATGACAAACTTCAAAAACCTATTTTTATGGACGAGCTTGACTAGGCGAGTTGATTTTAGCCTTAGTTTCACTTTAGTTATTAGTCAATTCGGTTAAGAATGAGAAATCCCAAAGAGAAAAACGTCCAATTGATTTTCCGCTTTATTTTACTAAAAGATGTTTTTTTTATTATTATATTATTTTTTACCTCTTTTTTGATTTCCAACGTGGTTACGGCACGACCGAACGGTCGGAATTCATATTAACCGAAATTAACGGATAGTACAATTCAAACGTTCGGTGGAAATTTATTTTATTTTTAGGTTAAGCGAGAAATGACTTAAATAAAATGGCTTAAGCACGTCAAAAGGGGGTATAAAAAGTAAATGAAATGAGAATAAAAGTACACGAAACACAATGTGGACCACTACGGGTACATAGAATGAATCGAAAAGCTTGGTTCGAGGTACTTACCCGTTGAAGATCGAAGAACGATGAAGAACGAATGAAGAACGTCGAAGAATGGTCGAAACCTTTGCGAAATTCCTCACGGAAAATGTTACGGAAACGTTTCGGAAGCGCCTCGGCTTAGATTTTCTTCACGGAAACAATTTTTCCAAGCAAATTCGAAAGAGAGAGAAGTGCCTAAGGGGCTGAACCCTTTTCTTCTTCACTTCCTCCCCTATTTATAGCAAAATAGGGGAGGTGCTTGCCGCCCAGCTCGCCCAGGCGAGCCAGGTTGCTTCCTCCAGAAGCAACAGCCTTCTGGAGGAATCTTTTGGAGGGCCCAAGTTGGCCTGGGTGCTATTTGCACCCCCATTTTTACTAAGTACACCCCCTCTGCTTTTTTTTGGTGATTCTTTTTTTGTAAAGTTACGGAAACTTACGAATTTCGTAACGATACTTGTTTTCTTTCCGTAATGTTACAGAACCTTGCGGATTACATAATCATCCCCTTTTTGACTTACGGAATGTTACGGAACCTCACTTAATTTATGCAACGATGCTTCCATTTGATTTCCGGTGTGTCACGGAAACTTACGGATTGTGCATCAATATTTTTTGGTTTTCCGGCATGTCCTGGAATTTCACAAATTGCCTAATGATGGGAGCCAAGCACCTCACAAGGACCAAAGAAAAGTCGTATGTCATCAAGCAAAGGTCCCCAGACGAAATTAGGGTATGACACTGGGCCTTCAGCAACAATTAATAGTCTTGATAGTGTCTCTGCCTCTGGGCCTTCATCCTTCTCCACTTAGGCCTTCATCATTCTCCACTCGGGGGCTTTATCCTTCTCCACTTGGGCCTTCGCCCTTCTCCACTTGGGCCTTTAGCCTGTATTTGGCCAATTTCAGGATTCTCATCATTCCCTCCTTCTTGGAAAACATTTGCCCTCAAATGTCCAGGATCATCACCAGGTTCAAGTACCACTACTTGATGATTCTGCGCTTAGGTCACTGGTTTGTGGCCTTAGGGGAGCTTTGTTGGTTTGTTTTCTCCCTCCTAACATTCCCTGGCCCATTAAAAACACCTTGTCCTCAAGGTGTTAGGTCACAATGGCTTTCAAAAGTAGTACCAGGATCCCAAATTAAAGTCGGTGTAGGAATGAGTGAATGCAGATTACTGTGGCAGAGACAGAGCCATTGGCAGTGTCGAGAGTGGTGTAGAGGGTGGGGAGGAAGGGGTGGTCGAGCTCCTTGTTCTTGACCTTGGCGGCGAATGTAACGACCCGCCTCGTTGCTACAATATCACTACTCTAATAATTGGAAAATTAAATTCTTTTTCTTTCTTTTATAAAAAGTCCATTATTTTGCTTATGAAAATCATAGTAAATTTGAATTTCACACACACACACACACACATATATATATATATATATATGTATATATATATATATATATATATATATGTGTGTGTGTGTGTGTGTGTGTGTGTGTGTGTGTGTGTGTGTGTGTTCTCAAACACGCACCAATGTTTAACCGAATACATGAATATTAATAAAGTAGTTTAGTACACATCATACACATAATGAAGATTAAATCAGTTCATAGACATAATTAAATCTGTGATTTACATCCTTAATCCAACAAAAGAAATCATGAGCCACTATGGAGGAGTTGATTAACAAAACACAACTTTCTCCCCAAAATAATCCCAACGTCATCACGTCGGCTTGGCAGCTCCTCAACAGAATCTCATCCCTGCACCCTACTGCTGTCATTCTGCTCCCATGAACAAGGTTCGTGATCATCACATGTATCAACCACATGATACAAAATTTCAAGGGTGAGTTCATTATAAAAAGAACCAATGTTATATTCAAATAATCACAATTAGCAAGAAAACATAAGCAAACATCATGAGCTTACACAACATTCATTATTCAACACCCACATTCAACAATTATTCATCATGCACATTCAACAATTATTCATCATCCATCCATGGATCCAATCAAGACTACTCAAAATGATGCATGCACCTGACCTCAACTCTCAGATGCAATGTGGTACGTACCGTATCCAATACCAAGGAAATAGCCCTAAGCGTGTCTACACGACACCTCACTTAGAAAACCATGCAGTATTTGTCGAGGCCACCCAGTCGTGCACCGTAACTCCCCCCCTAGGTGCTCAACCTGGGGCCACAAGGAGTTCCCTACCAGGTGACACACCCCCTAGTACAAAGTACATACTGCCATAGTTTATACTATTTCCCGTGTCATATGAGGTATGAAACATGGACACCATCAAGTACAATGACCATGGATGAATTAAAGCTTCTAAGCACCCCCTCAGAAATGCTTAGATTCTTTAACCACTTTAGTTTCCCACACAAGGGATGTCTGACAAGGTCAATGCACCCCCCATGGACATACACAACATACAATGTATGAACGTGGACACCATCAAGTACAATGACCATGGATGAATTAAGGCTCCTAATGATGCAAGCTCCATTGGAGCTTGTAGGCCTAGGATCTTCTTCATCAATGGATTCCTTTGCTTCTTGGAAGATAAATGGCAGCGGAATGGAGAAGGAAGAGAGAGAGGAGACGCCACTTCAAGGAGAAGATGAGTCTAGAAGAAGCTCACCACCATAGGAGGCCATGGATAAGAGCTTGGAGGAAGAAGGAGATGAATGAAGGGAGAGGGAGAGAAGAGCACGAAATTTTGTGCTCAAAAGGAGCTCTGAAATCTGAAGTTAATATTCAAATGATCAAAGTTGAAAAAAATACACACACATGACCTCTATTTATAGCCTAAGTGTCACACAAAATTGGAGGGAAATTCAAATTTCACTTGAATTTGAAATTGAATTTGTAGAGCCAAACTTTGGAGCCAAAATTTCACTAATTATGATTAGTGAATTTTAGTTATGGTTCAGCCCACTAATCCAAGATCAATTCCAAGATTCTCCATTAAGTGTGCTTAGGTGTCATGAGGCATGAAAAGCATGAAGGACATGCACAAAGTGTGACTATATGATGTGGCAATGGGGTGTAGTAAGCAAATGCTCACTCCCCCTCTAAAATTTAATTGGATTGGGCTTCTACCAATTCAATTAAATTTATTTCCAACCACACACATCAAATATCCACTTAGTGCATGTGAAATTACAAAACTACCCCTAATACAAAACTAGTCTAGGTGCCCAAAAATACGAGGGCTGAAAAATCCTATATTTCTAGGGTACCCTACCTACAATATGGAGCCCTAAATACAAGGACCAAATATAATGACATCCTAGTCTAATATGTACAAAGATAATTGGACCCAACCTTGGCCCATGGGCTCAGAAATCTACCCTAAGGTTCATGAGAACCCTAGGGCCTTCTTCAGCAGCTCTAGCCCAATCAATCTTCTTGGAGCCTCTTGCTCATGGTTCTAGTGATTGGTCCCTTCCTAGGGAGGATTGCATCATCCCCTTCCCCTTGAAGAGGATTTGACCTCAAATCTGTTAGTTCCTCCTCCTCAATATCAGCTCCACCTGCAAAAGGAGTTAAATCAGAAATGTTAAAAGTGGTGCTAACTCCATACTCTTCTGGGAGGTCCAACCTATAGGCATTGTTATTGATCCTCTCCAAATCCTGAAAAGGTCCATCCCCTCTAGGGCTAAGCTTGGATTTCCTTTTAGTAGGGAATGTATCCTTCCTAAGATGGAGCCAAACCCAGTCACCCTCATTAAGAACTAGCTCTTTTCTTCCTCTATTGCCTTTAGTTGAATACACCTTTGTTTGGTTCTCTATTTGGTTCTTAACCCTCTCATGCAACTTCTTTACAAATTCTGACCTAGATTCCCCTTCTTTATGTATAAAAGAAGTGTCCAGTGGGAGGGGAATGAGGTCTAATGGTGTTAGGGGATTGAACCCATAGACAACCTCAAAAGGGGCTGCTTGGTGGTTCTATGAACCCCCTTGTTGTAGGCAAATTCTACATGAGGAAGATACTCATCCCAAGACTTATGATTGCCTTTCAGAAGAGCCCTTAAAAGGGTGGATAAAGACCTATTCACTACCTCTGTTTGCCCATCAGTTTGTGGATGACAAGTGATAGAGAAAAGAAGTTTAGTTCCTAGCTTAGCCCATAAGGTTTTCCAGAAGTGGCTAAGGAACTTAGCATCTCTATCTGACACAATGGTCCTAGGCAAACCATGGAGTCTCACAACTTCCTTGAAAAAGAGTTTTGAGATGTGGGAAGCATCATCCACCTTGTGGCATGGTATAAAGTGTGCCATCTTGCTAAACCTATCCACCACCACAAAGATAGAGTCTACACCTCTTTGGGTTCTAGGAAGCCCAAGGACAAAGTCCATACTAATGTCTACCCAAGGTGCAGATGGGATGGGTAAGGGTGTGTATAGCCCATGAGGCATCACCCTAGACTTGGCTTGTAAACAAGCCACACACCTAGTGCAATGCTTATGGACATCTTTCTTCATATGGGGCCAATAAAACTTTTCTTTGAGTAAGACAAGGGTCTTGTCTATCCCAAAGTGGCCCATGAGCCCACCCTCATGGCTCTCTTTCACAAGTAATTTCCTAATGGATCCTTGGGGTATGCAAAGCTTTCCCTCTTTGAACAAATACCCCTCAGCCAAATAGAATCCATCTTGGGCCTTTTTCCCACAACTCTCATAAATGGGAGAGAAATGTTCATCTAAAGCATACAAGTCCCTAATATTATCAAATCCTAAAATTTGAGCTCCTAGGGAGCAAAACAATGTGTGTCTCCTAGAGAGGGCATCAGCTACCACATTTGTTTTTCCCTTTTTGTATTTGATAACATATGGAAATTGCTTTAGGTACTCTACCCATTTTGCATGCCTCTTGTTTAACTTGCTTTGCCCTCTAATGTACTTAAGTGATTGATGATCACTATGAATGACAAATTCCTTGGAAACAAGGTAATGTTCCCAAGTTTGGAGGGCTCTTATTAAGGCATAAAGCTCTTTATCATAGGTGGGGTAGTTGAGGGTGGCACTATGAAGTTTTTCACTAAAATAAGCAATAGGGTGCCCACCTTGTAACAATACAGCTCCAACTCCCACTCCAGAGGCATCACATTCTAGCTCAAAAGTTTTAGAAAAGTCAGGAAGAGCTAGAACAGGTGCCTTAGTAAGCTTTTCTTTGAGCAAAGCAAAGGCTTGCTCTTGTTTTTCACCCCAGGTAAATGCCACATTCTTCTTCACCAGCTCATTGAGAGGTGATGCAATTGTAGAGAAATTAGGAACGAACCTTCTATAGAAGCTTGCTAACCCATGGAAGCTCCTAATATCTCCCACACTTTTTGGGGTGGGCCATTCTTGGATGGCCTTGATTTTCTCAGGGTCCACTTGGACCCCATTTCTACCAACTACAAAACCTAAGAAAACTATATTATCTACACAAAAGGTACACTTCTCTATATTTGCATAGAGGGTGTTTTTCCTAAGGACTGAAAGAACTTGTCTGAGATGTCCTAAGTGATCATCTAGGCTCCTACTATACACTAAAATATCATCAAAATAAACAACTACAAATCTACCTATGAAATCCCTTAAGACATGATGCATAAGCCTCATAAAGGTGCTTGGTGCATTAGTGAGCCCAAAAGGCATCACTAGCCATTCATACAAACCAAACTTGGTCTTGAAAGCAGTTTTCCACTCATCACCCTTTTTCATCCTGATTTGGTGATAACCACTTTTAAGATCAATTTTTGAAAAGATATTGGCACCATGCAACTCATCAAGCAGATCATCAAGTCTAGGAATGGGGTGCCTATACTTTACAGTGATGTTGTTGATGGCCCTGCAATCTGTACACATTCTCCACGTACCATCCTTTTTGGGCACCAACAACACTGGCACAGCACATGGGCTTAGGCTCTCTTGGACCCAGCCCTTCTCCAACAATTCTTTAACCTGAGACTCTATCTCCTTAGTCTCCTGAGGGTTAGTCCTATAGGCTGGCCTATTAGGAAGGCTTGCTCCTGGGACTAAATCTATTTGGTGTTCTATTCCCCTTAAAGGAGGTAGCCCAGGGGGTATCTCTTTGGGAAATATATCACCAAATTCATGTAAGAATTCTTGGACCTTTGGGGGTAAGGTCTCAAATGTAGGAATTGTGGTAGTGCTAAGGGATGTTTCCCTTGATAGGAGAAGGTAGAAAGATTGTTTAAGAAGGAGTGCTCTTTTAATATCACCTTTTGTTGCAAAATGATTTTCCTTCTTAACAATCTTCTTGGAGGAATCCTTTCCCTCTTTTTCCTTCCCCCTGGCCTTTGAAGACAAGACCTTACTATCCTTCTTTTTCTTTTGTTTTTCTAATTTTTCTTCCTCATCCCTCTTATCTTTCATAGTTAGTTGATCTTTGGCCACCTGTGAAGGTGTTTGAGGATGCAACACAAATTTAGTGCCAAGATGGGTGAGGCTAATCTCATTAGTTAGGCCATTATAAATGATCTTCCTATCAAATTGCCACGGCCTTCCTAAAAGAATATGTCCTGCCTCCATGGGAACTATATCACAATTAACTTCATCCTTATATGTCCCAATGGAGAAAGGTACCTTCACTTGTTGGTTAACTATCATTTCCCCTTGCTCATTGAGCCATTGAAGTTTATAAGGTTTTGGGTGGGGAATGATAGTGAGGTTCAACTTGGAAACTAATCTTGTGCTACAACAATTGCAACAAGATCCACTATCCACAATGAGAGAACAAGTTTTATCTAAAATTTTGCATCTTGTATGAAAGATGTTCTCTCTTTGGGATTGAGATAAATCACAAGATTGACCTCCAAGGAGCCTTCTAACCATTAAGAGGTCACCTTCTTCATGAGGGTAGACTTCCTCACTAGACTCTTCATCCCTTACTTCATCTTCACTTCCACTAGAGGAAGGGCAAGAAGTAGTCTCCTCTTGACTACTATAAATGTCTTGACCCCTCATGATCATGGTTTTCTTTGTGGGGCATTGAGAGGCAATGTGACCTCTCCCAAGACATTTGAAGCATTTAATGTTGCTAGTCCTTTCTTGGGAACTAGTCTTAGGGGTGTATTTCTCTATGGTCTTACCCTTATCTTCCTTGGGTTTTGAAGGTGCAGCCCCTAAAATTCCATGGGCTTGGTCCTTCCTTGGATAAGAGTGAGAGCCATAAGATTTTGAAGAAGGCTTTCTTTTAAGTTGTTGCTCCACTCTTATACAAAGTTGGACTAGCTCATCTAGGTCCCTATATGGAAGGAGTTCAACCTTGTCCCTCACTTCCATATTAAGCCCACTAAGGAACCTAGCTATGCTTGTTCTTTCCTCCTCCCTAAGTCCAGCTCTTAAAAGGAGTAGTTCCATTTGTTGTCTATATTCTTCAACACTCATACTCCCTTGTCTAAGCCTTTGGAGCTTGTCCATAAGCTCCCTTTCATAGTAGGAGGGAATGTGCCTCTTCCTAAGGGCACTCTTAAGATCATTCCAATACTCTACTGGAGGATCCTCATGAATCCTTCGTTCTTTAACAAGGGAAGTCCACCAATAGAGGGCATACCCTTGAAAGCTAAGAGTAGCCAATGGAACTTTTCTCTCTTCGCTAATATGATGGCAAGCAAAGAGTTGTTCAACCTTCATTTCCCAATCTAAGTAGGCCTCAACATTATCTTTTCCGTGGAAATATGGGAGGCTAATGTTAACCTCTTGAGGCCTTCTATCCTTTTCTCTTCTTTGGGAGTGATGTTTAGTATGTGAACTATGACGCCCTCTATAATAGTCGCTAAGTTCTTCACTTAAACTCTTGCAAGAGTCATGACTACTATAGGAGGAATGTTTTTCTCTTTTCATTTCTTTCATTATTTTTCTTCTTTCTTCCTCTCTTATTTTCTCTCTTTCATCTTGACTTATTTCTTCCACTCTTTTTTTACCTTTTTCTTTTCTCTCTTGTTTTTCTTTCCACAACTTAAGGGATCTCAACTCATCTAATATCTTATACAAGGGATCCTTAGGAGTAGAACCCTCACCATTAACACTAGATGAAGAATGAAGACTCATGTTGGTTCCTAAGTTATGGTTCTTTCTTGTTGGGGGTTTGAAAAAAAGGTAAAAGAAACTATGGTTGAAACTAGCCAAAATAAACACTAAAAAAGGTGTGAAAGATAAGGTAAAAACTAATTGGTAAAAGGAAAGCTATCTAGGCGGTTTGACAATGGAGGGTAAAGGAAATAAGCTATGAAAGTAAGCAAGAAATTAAAGTGCAAGAAATGCAAACTAGGCGGATCCTAAGAGTGTTTGGATGACCTCATTTAAGGTTCCCAACAAAACACTCACTATCCTAAGGGAAAATTGCCTAAAATTATTACACACAAATGGAAGTAGGGTGACCTAGCGGAGGCTCCCAACTTACTTCCAATGAAAGGCCTTTTTGTTACAAAATTTGAAAGCAAAGCAAATTGCCAATTACAAAATTACAAAGAAAAAAGTCCTCAATTGTGGTGGCTATTCTCTCTTTAGTGTTTCACTCAATTTGGAGTGCTTCTTAGTCCAATAGCTCTTAAGGTGGTTGGCCCCTTGCTTCTCGACTCAAATTCTTCAAGATATGGCACCAATCCTCCTTTCCAATTCCCTATATGGCAACTCACAAGCAAGGAAACAAAGAGACAAGCAATAACCAAAGACAAAAAAAAAAATGAAATGAAAGCTAAACCAATAGAGTTTTAACAAGACAAATTTCCAAGGATTATTCAACAATTAAAGCAATGGAAAGCACAAAAAAGCAAGCTAGGACTCAAAGAGAAACCTAGAATGGCTCTAGAGTAGAGTAGAAAAACTAAAAAAAAAAAAGACTCAAGAAACCTCTAGTTTTGGCACTTGTTTTCACAATAATTTTCAATTGAAATTTCAGAACTAGGATTGGTATAAAATAGGCACCAATTATAGAACAAATTTTGAGCCAAAACAACAAGCACACTTTCCTTTCACTTTTTTTTTTTTTTTCTGGACACTGATTTTTCTGCCAACTTGTGAGATTTTTCTTATTTTTTCCTTTAATCCAAATCGCTTGGTTCTTTTTTTATAATTTTGGTCCAGATGTCTAGAAAATTAGGTAAAAGTTTCAGCTCAAAAATCGTAGTGACCAATTCCCAGTAATTTATACACTTTTGTATGTTCAAGCTGCCTGCACCAGCGATTTCAACCTAGAAATCAGGAGTAGTGTTTATGTTGCTTAAGGCTTGGATAGTTACAATTTGTGTTTGCTTATGCTCAATTATCTTGAATAACACAATTCAAGAGAGCTTAAGACTTATTTGATTCACAAATCCAGCCACAACTCAGCACCACATCTCAACTTCATCATAGGCATCATGTAGGAATCTTAGAAAACAAAAAAAAAGAGTTCAACAACAAGACTACTTCTAGGAATTGATTTAGAACATGTTATGAACTAAATAACATGCATGAATTAGACTCAAAATTCAAAAGATAGGCTAAGAATGACAAGAATACATGAAAAAATGTATCTAGAATTCAAAAAACAAAATAAAAATTCAACACAAACTTAGAGCATAATGTGACAATTACTATGACTAAACATGACTCTAAGACAACATGGATTAAGTGATTTACACTTAGATTTTTGTGTTTTTTTTTTTCTAATCAATATTTTGGAACAAAATTTAGATCTAAAGGTTCAGCACAAGAATATTATGAATGAAAATTGATAGAACCTAAAATCAACACAAAAACAAGATTCAAGAGTAGATCTACAAAATTTGAACCATAGAAATGCAAGAACAAGTGTAGATCTAAGATTTAATCGGTTTATTTTTTTTGAATCTACTCTAAACAGCACCAAACCACAAGACAATGGAGGATATACATGGAGAATAAGATGAAGAACAAGGAATTAAAGAGAATTCACCGAACAAAAAGATAGAGGAAGCAAAAGAACATCACCTAGATGAAGATGCTCTGATACCACATGATGCAAGCTCCATTGGAGCTTGTAGGCCTAGGATCTTCTTCATCAATGGATTCCTTTGCTTCTTGGAAGATAAATGGCAGCGGAATGGAGAAGGAAGAGAGAGAGGAGACGCCACTTCAAGGAGAAGATGAGTCTAGAAGAAGCTCACCACCATAGGAGGCCATGGATAAGAGCTTGGAGGAAGAAGGAGATGAATGAAGGGAGAGGGAGACAAGAGCACGAAATTTTGTGCTCAAAAGGAGCTCTGAAATCTGAAGTTAATATTCAAATGATCAAAGTTCCAAAAAAATACACACACATGACCTCTATTTATAGCCTAAGTGTCACACAAAATTGGAGGGAAATTCAAATTTCACTTGAATTTGAAATTGAATTTGTGGAGCCAAACTTTGGAGCCAAAATTTCACTAATTATGATTAGTGAATTTTAGTTATGGTTCAGCCCACTAATCCAAGATCAATTACAAGATTCTCCACTAAGTGTGCTTAGGTGTCATGAGGCATGAAAAGCATGAAGGACATGCACAAAGTGTGACTATATGATGTGGCAATGGGGTGTAGTAAGCAAATGCTCACCTCCCCCTCTAAAATTTAATTGGATTGGGCTTCTACCAATTCAATTAAATTTATTTCCAACCACACACATCAAATATCCACTTAGTGCATGTGAAATTACAAAACTACCCCTAATACAAAAACTAGTCTAGGTGCCCAAAAATACAAGGGCTGAAAAATCCTATATTTCTAGGGTACCCTACCTACAATATGGAGCCCTATATACAAGGACCAAATATAATGACATCCTAGTCTAATATGTACAAAGATAATTGGACCCAACCTTGGCCCATGGGCTCAGAAATCTACCCTAAGGTTCATGAGAACCCTAGGGCCTTCTTCAGCAGCTCTAGCCCAATCTTCTTGGAGCCTCTTGCTCATGGTTCTAGTGATTGGTCCCTTCCTAGGGAGGATTGCATCATCCCCTTCCCCTTGAAGAGGATTTGACCTCAAATCTGTTAGTTCCTCCTCCTCAATATCAGCTCCACCTGCAAAAGGAGTTACCCCCCCCCCACGAACATACACAACATGCACTTGTCAATGCATTTCCAACATCATCAACATTCCATTTCAATGGCATCACCAATAACCACAACAACCTCATTCCATATTGACATAACCATCAATAATAACATCGATTCATGTTGACATGATCACCATTAACAATGTCATCTCAAATCAATATCATCGTAAATATCAACATCACCACATATCAATTAAAGTCACCAATAGCAACATCAACATTAAGTCGCATTCCGCATATAAATATATATTTTTCATGCCTGAGGTTCACACTCCCCAGGTCTTTAAACAACACAAGTTTAATAAACAATAATGTTATTCGTCAACAATAGATATATCGCATCCCATTCGTTAAAAACATAGTTTTTTCTTGAAAACCAACATTCACATCAATACCAAATGTATCGCATCCCATTAATTAAAAACGTAGTTTTCTTGAAAGGAAATCAGCATGCAACAAGGACAGACAGATATTCTCATAGCTAGGTTCCCTGACCCTAACTATGGAGTCAAAATGGTAAATTTTATAATAAACTCCCCACACCTATCGTGAGCTCCCCGTCGGTTCCTCTTTGTGTCACTTAGAGGTCTCTCTCTCGTTCACGGTTGTTGATCCAACGCAAGTCTCTATTACGCCAAAATGAAATGAATTTAGTATGGATTTCAAAAACAAGGTCAAAGCTAACATTCGGGTTCAAATACCCATGTCAAAACATAAAGGGCTGAGGGGTGTTTCGGATTCTACAAATGGAAACATCATTTTGAAATTCCGATCACACCAATGTGACCGGGATTCAGTGAATGCCGCAAAAATAACCTCAAAGTTATAGAAAGTTAACTTTTACAATGTCTCATTTTCTAGGGTTTTTCAAAGGAAGTGTAAAAACACCCTATTACAGTACCCAACACATAAGAGACACTAAGAGGAACTCAAACTAGCTAGGAGAAGGCTTAGAAGTCAAGATTACCTCAGAGAAACTTTGAAATGGAGGATTGAGGGATTTTCTCCATTGAATCTTTGAGGAGGATTCTGAGGATTTCGCTCCGGTTAAAGTGTTCCTCTTGGTGTGGGGGTTTAACGGCAAGCAACGACGGCTTAAGGCGGCCACCGGTGGTCTTGGGTGGTGAAAAATGAGGTTTTAGGGTTTGGGTGATGTTTTTTGGAGAAGAGGAAAGTGAAAATCGTGTTTTTCACGCTGAGGACATATTTATAACCTGCAACTTTCGCTTAGTGGGCCTGTCGCGCTAAGCCGAAGTCCACTTCTTGCGCTTACCGCAAGAATTTAGGCTTAGCGCAGCCCCCCCCCCCTGCACTAGGGCTTGCTTAGCGCACCTTTGGGCCGCTCAACACAGTTCCCCTCAGTTGGAATTGGGCTTAGCAAAACTTTGGGCCGCTCTGCGTAATTCCCCTCGGTTGGAATTGCGCTTAGCACGCCATTCTTGCTTATCGGGAGACCAGACGTTATTGTTTTCAAAATCCCAACGGTCATTCTGTAGAAACATATCTTAGAGAGATCCATACAAATTTTGAAGACAATCCAACGGTTAACAAATCTAGTATCGTGATTTCACTGAACTAGGTTTTGGTAAAATCTAAAATCTCATAATTTCAACTTTGCTCAACAAAGCTCCACATAACTCAACATCCACATCAAGAAATTCACACATGACTAATTCAAGTCATATTTCAAATCATTCAAGTCAAACATATATTCAAACAACAAGCTAAACATAATCAAGCATCGATTTATAGTTAATAACATCTCAGGGTGTTACAACTTTCCTACCCTTTTAGAAATTTCATCCTCGAAATTTACCTGACTCAAACAAGGATGGATAGGCTGCTCGCATTTGACTCTCTAATTCCCACATGGCATCTTCTCCTGATGTTCCTCCTCAGATCACCTTAACCAATGGAATCTCCTTCCTTCTTAGGTGCTTTGTTCGTCTATCCTCGATCCTCAAAGGCAATGTTTCATCTATCAAGTTCTCTTTTACTTGTACCTCATCCAATTCGACCACATGTGATGGATCATGGATATACTTACGGAGTTGAGACACATGAAAGACATTGTGAAGATTAGAAAGTGATGGGGGGTAATGCAATTTGGTATGCCACAGGACTGACTCTTTCAAGAATTTGGAAAGGACCGATAAAGCGAGGTGTGAGTTTTCGGGATTTCAATGCTCGTCCAACCCCAGTCCACGGAGTGACTCTCAAGAATACATGATCACCAACCTCGAATTCCAAATCTTTCCTCCTCTTATCCTGATAACTTTTGTGTCTACTTTGAGCAGTCCTCATCCTTTCTTGGATCAACTTCACCTTCTTGGTGGTTTGCTATACCACTTCAGGTCCTAAGGTGAGGTTTTCTCCAGGCTCTAGCCAACATAGAGGTGTCCTACACCTTCTACCATACAAAGCTTCATAGGGAGCCATGCCAATGGTAGAGTGAAAACTATTGTTGTAAGTGAACTTTATCAATGGCAGAAAACTCTCCCAACTTCCCTTTTTCTCTGAGACACACGCCCTCAAAAGGTCCTCCAACGACTGTATGGTCCATTCATTTTGGCCATCAGTTTAAGGATGGTAGGCTGAACTTAGTCTAAGCTTGGTCCCCAACACTTTGTTCAGGCTCTCCCAAAATCTAGAGGTAAACCTAGGATCTCTATCAGACACTATGCTAGATGGCATACCATGTAATCTAACAATCTCACTGATATACAGGGAGGTCAACTTTTCCAAGGAAAATTTGATATTAATGGGAATAAAGTGAGCAGACTTGGTCAACCTGTCAACAATAACCCAGATAGAATCAAAACCTTTGGGGGTTCTAGGTAGTCCTATGACAAAATCCATGGAAATACTGTCCCATTTCCACTAGGGTATCTCCAAGGGTTGTAACTTCCCGAAAGGTCTTTGGTGTTCTATCTTAGCCTTCTGACAGACTAAACATGCATACACAAACTCACTAACCTCTCTCTTCATGTTGGGCCACCAAAACATCATCTTCAAATCCTAATACATCTTGGTAGCACCAGGATGTATGCTCAAGTTACTTCTATGTCCTTCCTCTAGGATCATCTTCCTAAGTTCAAGCATATTAGGAACACAAATCCTATCTTGAAGTCTCAAGACTCCATCTGATCCAACCTTGAAACTACTATCTCTTCCTGACTATATAGCTTCTAAATAGGTCCTCAGAAAAGGATTAGTCTTCTGGCCTTCCCTGATATCTCCTAGTAACTCACTAGTGATTCTCAAAGTTCCTAATCTCACACTATTAGGAGTAACCTCACATGCAAGGCTAAGGTCTCTAAACTATTCTAGGAGATCCATCTCTCTAACCATCAAGGCCGATATATGTAGGGATTTCCTACTCAAGGCGTCAGCCACTACATTGGCTTTGCCGGGATGGTAGCTAAGCTCAAAATCATAATCTTTAAGAAACTCTAACCATCTCCTTTGACACATTTTCAGCTCTTTCTGACTAAACAAGTACTTAAGGCTCTTATGATCACTAAACACCTCAAACTTGGAGCCAAACAAGTAATGCCTCCACATCTTAAGGGCAAAAACTACAGCAGCTAACTCCAGGTCATGAGTGGGATAATTCCTCTCATGAGTCTTGAGTTTTCTAGAAGCATAGGCCACTACTTGGCCATTTTGCATCAACACTCCTCCTAAACCCATCTTTGATGCATCACAATACACATCAAAGGGTTCTCTCGGTTTAGGCAAAACTAACACTGGAGCAGTTGTCAATCTTTCCTTAAGGGTCTAGAAACTATGCTCACATTGGGTATCCCACACAAAATCTTGAGCCTTACGAGTTAGTTTAGTCAAAGGTAAAGCTAACTTGGAGAAACCTTCTATGAATCTCTGGTAGTATTCTGCTAAACCCAGAAAAATCCTAATCTCAAAAACAGATTTGGGACTCTCTCACTCAAGAACGACTTCTATCTTAGATGGATCTACAGCTATGCCCCCTTGAGATATCACATGCCCTAGGAAACTAACTTTCTCTAACCAAAACTCACACTTGGACAACTTAGCATAGAGTTTTCGCTCCCTAAGGGTATGCAACGCAATCCTCAAATGTTCTTCATGTTCCTCTCTAGTCTTGGAGTATACCAAAATATCATCTATGAATACCACCGCAAAACTATCAAGGTAAGGGTGAAAGACTCTATTCATGTAGTCCATAAACACACTTGGAGCATTAGTCACACCAAAGGGCATGACTAGATACTCATGGTGACCATAACAGGTCCTAAAAAGCAGTCTTAGGTATGTCCTTAGACTTCACTCAAATCTGATGGTAACCTGACCTAAGGTCTATCTTACTGAACACACAAGCTCCTACCAGTTGGTCCATAAGGTCATCTATTCTAGGCAAATGGTACTTATTCTTAACCGTCACCTTATTCAACTGGTGGTAGTCTACACACAACCTCATGGTCCCATCTTTCTTCAGACAAAGATCTCAGGATGTTAAACCTTTGATACTTTGTGAATGGGGATACAAAAGAATTCTCAGGCGGTTAGTCCTTTGAACACTTTTGTATTAGGGAATGGGAAGAATCAAAAGAATTCTCAGACTGTGTCATTTTGAATTCTTTGACAAGGGAGAAAGGAGACACAAAAAAATTCAGGCGGTTAGTCCTTTGTTCTTTTGGAAAAGGGAGAAGAGAGACCAAAAGAATTCAGGCAGTTAGTCCTTGGCGAATTCTTTTTGGCAAAGGGAGAAGGGAATGAAAAGATGAATAGCACAAGTTTTCAAGGTTTGGAAAACCATAAAACTTCAGAAAGCTTTTGGTACAAAGAAGAAGAAGAAGTTCAAAGAGATTCAAGGCTTGCAAATGATTGATTGAATGAATGTAAAAAGTTATGTTGAAAAGCAAATCAAAGCCTTGCTTTTATAGAATCTTCATGTCTGGTCAAGAAGACCATTTAGAAGAGTTATAACTTTTAGAAAAACTTAAAACCAATTTGACAAAGTCAAAACCTTTTTGAAGAGTTACATCTTTTGATTTTTTCAGAAACAGTCACTGGTAATCGATTACCAAATTAGTGTAACCGATTACACAAAGCTTTTAAGTGAAAGGATGTGACTCTTCACCTTTGAATTTGAATTTCAACGTTCAAGGGCACTGGTAATCGATTACCAAAACATTGTAATCGATTACAGCTTTTTGAAAATAATTGGAACGTTGTAAATTCAGTTTGAAAACTTTTTCAAAACCATTTTGCTGCTGGTAATCGATTACAACAATATGGTAATCGATTACCAGAGACTAAAAACTCTTTGGTAAAAGGTTTTGTCAAAAATTCATGTGCTATTCAAAGTTTTGAAAAAACTTTTTAATACTTATCTTGATTGAGTCTTTTCTTCATTCTTGAATCTTGAGTCTTGAGTCTTGAGTCTTGAGTCTTGAATCTTGATCTTGATTCTTGAGATCTTGAACCTTGATTCTTGATTCTAGGCTTTCTTCTTGAATCTTGAATTCTTCTTGATTCTTTTCTTGAACTCTTGAATTGTTCTTGATTCACTTGAGTTGTTCTTTGATTGATCTTTGAGCTTTTGTCATCACCTTTATCATCATCTTTTGTTATCATCATTGTTATCATCAAAACACCTTTGAATCAACTTTGATTCATCATGAAGCTTTGCTTCTACAAAGTTCCATTGGCTACCCTTAGCTTTCAAGGGTATACCCTCTATTGGTGGACTTCCCTTGTTAGGGAAAAAATGATTCATGGGGATCCTCCAGTAGAGTATTAGAATGATCTTAAGAGTGCCCTTAGGAAGAGGCACATTCCCTCTTACTATGAAAGGGAGTTTATGGACAAGCTCCAAAGGCTTAGACAAGGGACTATGAGTGTTGAAGAATATAGACAACAAATGGAACTACTCCTTTTAAGAGCTAGACTTAGGAAGGGGGAAAGAACGAGCATAACTAGGTTCCTTAGTGGGCTTAATATGAAAGTGAGGGACAAGGTTGAACCCCTTCCATATAAGGACCTAGATGAGCTAGTCCAACTTTGTATAAGAATGGAGCAACAACTTAAAAGAAAGCCTTCTTCAAAATCTTATGGCTTTCACTCTTATCCAAGGAAGGACCAAGCCCAAGAAATTTTGGGGGCTGCACCTTCAAAACCCAAAGAAGATAAGGGTAAGACCATAGAGAAATCCACTCCTAAGACTAGTTCCCAAGCAAGGACTAGCAACATTAAATGCTTCAAATATCTTGGGAGATGTGACATTGCCTCTCATTGTCCCACAAAGAAAACCATGATTATGAGGGGTCAAGACATTTATAGTAGTCAAGAGGAGCCTACTTCTTTCCCTTCCACCAGTGCAAGTGAAGATGAAGTAAAGGGTGAAGAGTCTAGTGATAAGTGTCATATTTCAGTTATTTTTGGGATTAAAATGCTAGCACTTATCTTTCAATTGTCATCACTAAGTCACAAATTCTCCTAGGTGAGCTACAACTCACCTGGGTGAATTTCTCAGCACCTCTTGACTCTTTTCTATAAATAGCCATGTTTAGGAAGTTAAAAAAAAAGGAGGCAGCAACCTGAAGCCAATAGAGATGATGCAATCCTCCCTAGGAAGGCACCAATCACCAGAGCCATGAGCAAGAGGCTCCAAGAGGATTGGGCTAGAGCTACTGAAGAAGGCCCTAGGGTTCTCATGAATCTTAGGGTAAATTTCTGAGCCCATGGGCCAAGGTTGGGTCCATTGTTCCTTGTAAATATTGGAATAGGTTTTCCTTCTTTTGGGCCTTGTATTTTGGCCATTTTAGGTTTGTAGGGTACCCTACCCTACAAGTTAAGGGTACCCCAGTAGTATAGGATTTTAGCCTTGTATTTCAAGGAATTTTGAGTAGTCTTTGTAGTAGGGACTTTTTAGTCTTTTCATGTATTTTAGCATGGGGGTGAGCTTAGCTATTGGAAGGGTGTGAATAGCTAAGATTCATCTAGATTTGGGCCTCCCCAAGCCAAATGAATTTCGGTCATCTATTCTTCCTCTTGGACAAAACCCAACTTGTCTTCCTTCCTTCCCAAGGAAGAAGTACACGTTCCTCCCTCCCCCTGCTCTAGCTTCTCAAGGAAGCTTTCTTCCTTGCTTCCCAAGGAAGCTACCTTCCTTGCTTTTCAAGGAAGCTGCCCATGTACTAGAGTCACACCTTCCATGCTTGTGGCATCTAAAGAGAATATGCTAAGATGCCTTTGGTATATTCTTAGAATATTCCTTTTAGATTCACATGAAATGAAAATGAAATTTCATTTTAATTAGTGACATAGGATATAAATAGAAATATGTGTAATAATTGTCACAACTTTCAGGAATGAGAAACTTGTGAGACACGCTTCAAAGTTCAACTTCTCTCCCTATTCTCTTTCAATTTCCACGTCACTTTCTCTCTCTCTCTCTCTTTCTCATTCTTTTCCTCCATTGAAGCTTCCTCTCTAAGCTTCTTATCCAAGGCACTCTCTTAGTAGGAAAGCTTCTCCTTCCATGGCTTATTCTCTAGTGGATGGTGCCTCCTCTCACCTCTTCCCCTTTATCTTCTGCTGCAACTCCATGACTGAAAATCACCATTGAAGGACTTTATTGAAGCTCAAAGATCCAACCTCCATAGAAGCTTCTCAAGAAATATTTCATCAAGAAACACGTAGAATAAGAAGAAGAAGAGGAAAAGTGGAGCCGAGGCACTATAGAGTTGTGACCATGAATCACTTCCTTCGTCATTTCTCTTGTTAGTCTTGTGCTCTGCACAATGATCGTTTAGTTTTTCTTAAGGATGGGATGCAATCTTAATTAAGACTGGAAGGAAGAATAGAGAGAAAAAGAAACAATAAACCACTATAACACCAGGTAAGTCTTCTTCTTCTGATTATGTTTCAACTGATAAACCACTTGTAGAAAATAACAAGGCTGAAAGAGGAGAAAGAAATAGACCACCAAGAAGGACTCTAGGTGACTATGCTTATCAGCAAGGACCAAAACATTACAATAGCATAGTCATTCCTACTTTCAGTAATAAGGTCGTGGAATTAAAGCCAGCACTGCTTAGTCTAATTAGCTCACATCCCTTTGTTGGAATGGATCATGAGGATCCATACACGCATTTGTCTACCTTCATGGAACTATGTAGTACTATGGGAGCTTCTGACGAAGATGCTAAAGCTGTCTACCTCAGAGCTTTTCAATTTTCATTAGCAGGTAAGTAAAAAACATGGCTCCAATCATATCCAACTAAAAGCCTCAACACTTGGGAAGAGGTGGAGGCAAAATTCATAGTGAGGTTCTTTCCTCCTTCAAGATTTATCAGTGCAAAATCTTCCATCGCAATGTTTTCCCAAGGATCTGATGAACCTCTCTGTGAGACATGGGAGAGATTCAAAGCTTTGTTGCGGAGCTGCCCAAACCATAACTTTGATGATGCTGCACAACTGCATATCTTCTATAGTGGTTTGAAACCTCAAACCAAGATGATCCTTGATGCCTTAGTTGGAGGCACTATGATGTCTAAGAGTCCGGAAGAAGCTATTGTAATCATTGACTCCATAGCAGCCAGTGATTATCAAAGTCATCATGATAGAGCTCCGACTCAAAGAAAAGGTATAATGGAGTTGGACACTCAAAGTGAAATTCTAGCTCAAAACAAACTCTTGACGCAACAAATTGAGGCCTTAATAAAGCAAATAAGCCAACTTCCTCTAAAATATCACCAAGGTGGACCACAGAAAACACATCTAGCTCACCAAGTTCAACAAATTTTGAGATGTGATTTCTATGGTGGTAACCATCAGAATGGCCATTCTTCATCACTTGGTGATGGACAACAAGAAGAGGAGGCCCATTGTCTGCAAAACCAAGCTAGACCTCAACACATCTTTCAAGGAAGCTAACAAGGCTATAGAGGTGGCTCAGGTTCAAATCAGCCTAATGGCTGGAGACCACAAAATTACGATTCCACTAACACTTCTTTTGTAGGTCCTTCTAACAACTCTTATGGATGTTTTTCAAATAGAGGTCCACAACAACAACAAGCTCAACCAAATAGAATGTCAAAGATGGAAGATATTTTAACACAGTTTATGCAGGTATCCATTCCAAACCAGAAGAACACTGATGCTTCTATTAAAAATCTAGAAGTTCAAGTTGGACAATTGGCTAAACAACTATCAGAACATGGAAGTGGATCTTTCTCATCAACTACACAGGTCAACCCAAAGGAATATTGTTATTTAATTAAAAAAAGATGGGGACTGTGGTTGGTTTGAAGTATAATGATGAGAAAAAGAATAAAGAAGGAGTTGAAAAAGAAAATGAGAAAAATGATGAAGTGGTGACTAGTGAAAAAGTGGAAGAAAAAGTGGTAAGTGAAGAAGAGAAGAAGAAATCCAATGAACAAACCACTAATAAAGGTAAAAATATAGTAAACCATCTACCAATTGAGCATCTTCCTTATCCGCATGCTCTGTCAAAGAAAGATAAGGAAAGGCAGTACAAGTGTTTTATAGATATTTTTAAACAACTACATATTAACATTCCTTTTTCTGAGGCATTAGAGAAGATGCCAACATATGCTAAATTCATGAAGGATTTTCTTATGAAGAAGAAAAGAATTATGGATGATGAAATAGTGAAACCTCGGCCACAACAATAACGTCCAGCTTAGAAGACATTAAAGCGCTCCTGGGAGGCAACCCAATGTTTTTAAACTTTGTCTTAATTTGTGTTACTTTAATCTTGTCATATATTTTTGAACCTTACTTTGAGTCTTTATTCACGAATTTTGTTTTTGAATGTCTAATCTATTTTGTTAGAACTATCATTGCATGGCCTGGGGATAGGCCTATTTTTCAGGAGAAGGATGAAGACATGGTAGATCCTGTTGATTATTTCATTTGGAGGAGACTGAGCTCCTCTACCATGACCGTCAAGGAGACTGAGCTCCTCCGCCATGACCTTCAAAAATTCGTGAAATAATCTTTATGTTTATTTATCGCTTTGTATTAAATTTCAGTACTTTATTACCTTATTTATTGTTTTGAATTTTTTGAAAAACTTACGCGAGTTTATTTTGACTAATTTACGCGTGCTTTGATATTCTATTAGTATAGTTATATATTATAACTCTTTTTGGGACTTAAACAGAAAACTTTTCTTGAACATAACATGCTTTGGAAAGAATCAACAACCAGTATTTTTGAAACTTATTTTTGGATCAGAACACAACAAGGGATTTTTTTGGAAAACATTAAGAATGAAAACAATGAAGGACTTTCCAAAATACCAAATGAACTTAGATATTTTTGCATGGACTTGATAAAAGAACAACTTTCAAAACACTAATTTGATTTAAATATGGAAACAGGCCTTAAGCTTTATTGATTGTGTGCAACCATAGATTTTACATTGAGTGTCCTCATTAATATGTTCTACAATTGATTTTGCATGAATTTCTAATTTTCTTAACATATGATTCATGGATATGATCAAGGCATTCTTTCTTTCTTTACATTTTAAGCCATTGGCCAAACAGCTATACCAATGTATATTATTTTATCATTTGCAAGCCTTTTGAGCCAAACACTTGATATTTTGTTGAAACACTAACCTAGGATAAAAGTTTCCTACCTTACCTTAGGTTAGGAGAGCAAGGGTGTTTTGATGGGATTTCTATCATTTGGTGGCTAATGCGATGTAAATACTCTATTTTTATGGGTATTGAAGGAAATTAAATATTTATCAGAAAGAAAAGAAAAAAATAGAAAAGAAAAAGAAAAAGGAAAACAAGTTCTTTGTGGATAAATAAATGTCTAAATCATGTACAGGGTTGTTGTAAATATCTGAATAGAAAGAAGTGATAACTTAGTTAAAATGAAAAAGGATAGGAACTGGTCGTTCGTTTAAGTTATAGCTAGATTTGTATGTGTGCTCTCCTATTCTCATGGTATGTTTGAATATCCAGAAAAAACAAGATTTCCTTCAAAACCAGGCCCAACCTTAAAAAGACCTATTGATCCATGATGATTATGCACATCATCTTTGATTTGATGGGAAATGACTTGAAAATTGATTTATGACATATCCGTGATTGGAATTGAGACGAAACACTTGCCTGTGTGAGATTTATACACCTTTGAGAGGTTTTCCTCTATTTGAATGAATCCAGTGTTTCCTTTGATGTTCTTTAGAAACCAAATGCGAAATGATCTTAATCTCATTTTTAGTTCTGAGAATTCCATCTTTGTGCTTTCATTTCTCATTGTTTCATTTTAAAAAATGTTATTATGATCAGTTTGGGGATTAATTCTTTACGAAGCATGTTCATAATTTTTTACGCATATTTCTTTTATACTTATACTATTGTTATTTGTAATTTTTCTTTACTTTCCTTGAGGACAAGCAAGATTCTAGGTTGGGGGGAGTTGATAAGTGTCATTTTCAGTTATTTTTGGGATTAAAATGTTAGCACTTATCTTTCAATTGTAATAGTTTTCTTATAAACTACCATTAAATCTAGTTGTTTTATATATATTGTACATTTTCTAATGTTTTTGTTTAAATATGAAAGATTCATCTATGATTTTGTAGGTTTTGATGGTTGTTTGTTAGATCCATAAACAAAGTCAAAAGGAAGGGCAAAATGGTTATTTTTTCAAGATTTCAGCCATCCACTTGCCCAGGCTAGCATCCAACTCGCCTAGGCTAATAAGATTTCTTCAGCCATAAGCAACCAACTCGCCTGGGCGAATTTTTCAGCACCTCTTGGCTCTTTTCTATAAATAGCCATGTTTAGGAAGTTAAAAAAAGGAAGCAGTAGCCTGAAACTAGTAGAAAAACACCGAGAAGAAGAAGAGGAAAAGTGGAGCCGAGGCACTGCAGAGTTGTAATTGTGTATCACTTCCTTCGTCATTTCTCTTGTTAGTCTTGTGCTCTACATGATGATCAATTAGTTTTTCTAGAGGATTGGATCTAATCTTTGTACCCTTATATATCCCTTTTGATATTATATATGTATTAATCTTTCTACTCATTATTGGTAATTTTATTTTACTCTTAATGCTTAATTCTATTTGATCACTAGTGACATGAAATCGGATTCTAAGTAAGACTGGAAAGTAATCTTAGAATTTGAACCGAATGATTTTACTCTCTACATTATGTTGCTAGGAATAGAGCATAACATTTTGATTGCAAAAAGCATGATAATATAATTGTAATGTTTGGATATTTACTGTATATGCGAGGGATCAATATTTAGTAAATGTTCTTAGGTTCCAAGTGCAAGAAATCGACTTAGGATAATTATGTGTGCATCAGTAATGTTAAAAAATGATTTATACATGTTAGTCTTATTAAAATACTAAGGGTAGGAATGATGAAATCTAATCCTATATCTTCTTAATTTAATTCAAGTCGTTATTATTGTTTTCATGATTTACATATTTCCAACACACTAAATTTCGTATTTTTCTTATTTCAGTTATTTCCGTAAATCCGTTATTTTTACTTTAAGTTGTCTTTAGTTAATCAAACCAAAACCAATGACATTCAATTAAATTTGTACATAACTATTAAAATGATAACCTTTATCCGAATGAATTAAGTAAACTCAAGTCCCTGTGGAGACGAACTCTTTTATAAATGTGAAACCTACAACGACAATTGGTACGCTTACCAAAAGTCTTAACAAGTTTCTGGTGTCGTTGTTGAGGACTCGAGTCATCCACTTAGTTCTTTCGGATTTAAACTTTCAGTTTGGTAGGCTATTTTCTTGTGTAAATTTCTTTTGATTTTGTATAAATTCCCTCTTTTCTTTTTTCTTACCTTTGTACTTATTTCTTTCATTTTAATTTTGTATAAAATTTTCTTTTACTTTTATTTTCACTAACCTTGGTGCTTACAGGTTATTGTAGTGTGTTCATTTTTCCTTTATGAGAGGTAAAAAGGCAGTGGATACAATGCCATTTGATCTGAAAATTACTAAGACTGAAAGGAAGAATAGAAAGAAAAAGAAACAATCAACCACTATAACACCAAGTAAGTCTTCTTCTTCTGATTATCTTTCAACTAATAAACCACTTGTATAAATGTGAAACCTACAATGACAATTGGTATGCTTGCCAAAAGACTTAACATCTAGTGAGGAAGTCTACCCTCATGAAGAAGGTGACCTCCTAATGGTTAGACGGCTCCTTGGAGGTCAATCTTGTGATCTATCTCAATCCCAAAGAGAGAACATCTTTCATACAAGATGCAAAATTTTAGATAAAACTTGTTTTCTCATTGTGGATAGTGGATCTTGTTGAAATTGTTGTAGCACAATATTAGTTTCCAAGTTGAACCTCACTATCATTCCCCACCCAAAACCTTATAAACTTCAATGGCTCAAAGAGCAAGGGAAAATGATAGTTAACTGTCATACCCTAATTTCGTCCGGGGACCATCCATTGTTGGGATGCGACCCTCGTTTGACCACTTCGAGGTACTTGGCACCCATCGTTAGGCAATTCGTGAAGTTTTGTGACATGCCAGAAGTCAAAAGAAAGCATTGTAGCACAATCCGTGAAGTTCCGTGACATGCCGAAAATTAAAAGGAAGTGTTAGTGCGCAATCCGTAAAGTTCTGTGACATCTCGGAAACCAAAAAGGGGTTGATTACGTAGTCCGTAAGGTTTCGTAACATTACAGAAAGAAAACAAGCATCGTTACAAAATTCGTAAAGTTTCGTAACGTTACAAAAAAAGAATCACCAAAAAAGGCAGGGGGTGTACTTAGTAAAAATGGGGGTTCAAATAACAACCAGGCCCACTTGGGCCTTCCAGAATATTCCTTCAAAAGGCGGTTGCTTCTGGAGGAAGCAACCTAGCTCGTCTGGGCAAGCTGGGTGGCAAGCTTATCCCCTATTTTCCTATAAATAGGGGGAGAAGTGAAGGGAAAAAATGTTCAGCTCTCCTGGTAATTCGAGATCACTTGAAATTAGTGAAAAAAATTGTTTCCGTGTAGAAAATCCAAGCCAAGGCGCTTCCGTAACGTTTCCATGGGTGATTCCGCGAAGATTTTCAACCGTTCTTCGACGTTCTTCATTCGTTCTTCGTCGTTCTTCGGTCTTCAACCTGTAAGTTCCCGAAATCGAACTTTTCAATTCATTCTATGTACCCTTAGTGGTCCTCATTTGTTTTCACGTGCTTTTATTTTCATTTCATTTACTTTTCATACCCCCTTTTGACGTGCTTTAATCATTTACTTAAGTCATTTTCTCGCCTAATCAAAAATAAAATAAATTTCCACCGATCATTTGAATTGTAACATCCGTTAATTTCTGTTGAAATGAAATCCGATCATTCGGTCATGCCGTAACCACGTTGGAAACCAAAAAGAGGTAAAATAATAATATAATAATCAAAAATATCTTTTAGTAAAATAAACCAAAAAAATCAATCGGATGTTTTTTCTTTGGAATTTCTCTTTCTTAATCGAATCGACTAATAACCAAAGTGAAACTAAGGCTAAAATCAATTCATAAACCAAACTTTTGTCATCGCCTAAAAAAAACCATTTTCAAAGGTCCAACGCCTTGAAATGGTCTTTTCCATTTTTATTGGTTAAGGGTAGATTTCTAAAAGGCCTAAAATCAATATGTAACTTTATTACCTCTTTCAAAAGTAAAGAAATCATTAATGGTCCAATGCCTTAATGTTTTTCTCACTTTTTGAAAAGAATCGAAAGATTGTCTAATGGTCCAATACCTTAAATGACCTTTCATTCAATAAAAACATATCTTGCAAAAAAGGATAAAAAATAACCAAAACGCTTTGTTCACGAAAGAACTACGTAGGTCTGATTTCCTTATCACAATTGAGGAATACGTAGGAGCAAAGGGAAACACCCTTGTCGACCACAAAAAGATAAAAATATAAAAAGGCATAAAAAGACATAAGAACGTAAAAAAGGGAAAATAATATAAAGTTATATTTGCACATTTGATTAAAGGCTGCCATCTCTTGTGACGGATGTGTGGGGTGCTAATACCTTCCCCGTGCGTAAATACAACTCCCGAACTTTTCACTTAAAATTCGTAGACCACGTCTTTTCCGATTTTTCCGACGTTTTCCTCAAATAAACGTTGGTGGCGACTCCGTGCGTACTCCTTTCTTGGAACACGCACCCGCGAGTCACGCGTCGCCCTCCCGCTGAAGGGTAGGTTGCAACAGTTGGCGACTCCACCGGGGACTATTTTTAGAGAGTTAGGCCATTTAATCTTGTGCAAATGTTTTACCATGACTTTCTCCTTTATTGGCTTCCTTTTATTTTTCTTATGTTCTTGTGTATATAACTCTTTGATGCTTTTAGCGCATTTTTAAATGTACGCATGAGGTAAATATTTATTCATTTGATGCACACAAACACCAACACTATTTGCACACACGGTGAGTTGAAAAAAGAGCCCTATACCCGGGTTCATGGGAACATAAGGAGTGGAAATGAATCTGTGATCATGCTAGGTCTCCGACTTGCTTGATTACAGTGAACCCTTATCTAGAGTTTTTCTCTTTGATAACATATTGTTGCTAGTAGTCCCTACTGCTGCAATATGTCCTTCGAAGAGAATGATACCTCTAGAGACCATCAAGAGTGATATAACCACCTTGGGAATTATCACTAAAAGCCTTGTTAGCTCCCTCCCATATAGGTCCCTTGAATAGGGGCATGAAGCGGACACGTTGTGTGCCATTTTTTCACACTGCCATGCATAAGTGTCATGTACCCCTTTTGCTTATATGTTTTGTGAATATTGTCATACTGTACACTCTCGTGTTGTGCCTTTCGCATATGCATCACGCACGGGTTCTGTCTTGATCCCCTCTCTTTTGCAAACCAACGGAGGGTCTGTGTCACCTTCTTAAATACATGTGTCGGGCACTGTGCTACCCCAAGACGTTGTATCTAAGAAGGAGACAATTTCTCGGGTTCCCGTATTCATAAATGGCATCTATGTCATATGCATTCCTTCATGCCTTCATCCATTCCACCCATGATAGATGTCAGAGTTTTGATTTGCACCGTTGTTTCACTTTAGTAAACATGGGGACAAATCAAACTAGCAAAAGGTTTTATCAAGTCAAGATTAAGGGCCTAGATATCACCAGCATCAAGGAGTTGGGGCGGTTGATGGGACCTCTCCAAATGCAAGCCTTCCGCAAGGCATACGGAAAGATCTTAGATTTGACCATAGCTTAGATATCCACAGAACCCATTGCATCACTCACCCAATACTATGACCAGCCTTTGAGATGCTTCACGTTTGGAGACTTCCAATTAGTACCGACCGTTGAAGAATTTGAGGAGATTCTAGGATGTCCTCTTCGGGGAAGGAAACTGTATCTTTTCTTTGGGTTTCTTCCCTCCTTAAGCAAAATTGCAGTTGTGGTCAGGAATTCGGCGAGAGGATTGCACCGCGTAAAGCAAACTTGAAATGGCATTGTGGGCTTACCACGGAAGTACTTAGAAGGCAAGGCGAGGGATATGGCGAATCAAGAGGAGTGGGTCCCGTTTATGGATGTATTAGCATTGCTAATCTTTGGGGTTGTCCTCTTTCCAAACGTGGATGGTTTGGTTGACCTAGCCGCAATTGATGCTTTCCTTGCATATCACCATAGCAAAGAGAGCCCGGTGGTAGCTGTCTTGGCGGACTTATTTGACACATTTGACTGAAGGTGCGAAAAGAGTAGTGCACGGATCATCTGTTGTTTACCCGCTCTTTGTGTATGGTTGGTTTTGCACTTATTCCACTAAGACATAAGGCATCCATGTCCGCTCCGAAGCCATCGCTCGTGTGTCAAAAAAAGAAGAGTAGATTGGGACCAACACTTGGGGGGGATAGGAGGCAGAATAGTCAACTGGTTTCCACGATGGAAAGAAGGAAAGGAGGGAGTTCTCTTCTCATGTGGGGGCTACCCAAACATCCCGTTGATAGGAACGAGGGGTTGCATTAACTACAATCCCGCACTTGCCATAAGACAGTTAAGGTACCCCATGAGGGGAGCACCGACGAAAGAAAGCATGTCTCCTTTCCTTGTGAGAGATTTCGGCGCGTAAAATTTCAAGGTTATACAAAGAGTCCATAAGGCGTGGGAAAGCCCATTAAGGAAAGATAAAGAGCTTAGGGGCATTCATAATGGCATCATTGGTGGCTATCATGAATGGCTGAAAGTTCGTACACAAGGTTCGGATTGGCTCCCAAGTCTGAGAACCGCTAAAAGGGAGGAAGTTGAGGCACCGGAGGAAGACGAAGAAGTGCAGGCTCTTAGGACAGAACTCGAGCAAGCTCAAACAGTCAAAGAAAGGTTCAAATCAGTGGCTCTTAGGATCCGAAAGGAGAATGCCGAACTGAGGGATGTAAATGTAGCTACCACCAAGGCCTTGGAACAAGAGACCAAGAGGGCTCGTAGGGAAGAGCATGGCCGGAACAAGTTCCGAGGGGCTCTGTGGGGTAGTAACAACGAGCTTAAACTCTGGAGGGAGGAAAGGGACCAATCGCGGGTAAATAGTTTGATCTTGAAGGATGAGTTGAAGGCTTGATCGAGGTCCAAGAGAAGTTTGTCTCAGCGTTTATGCGAGACAGAGACCAACATGTTAGCCATCATCAGCAAGTACCAAGAGGAACTAAGTCTAGCCACGACCCACGAGCATAGAGTGGCGGACGAGTATGCCCAAGTGTACGCGGAAAAGGAGGCTAGAGGAAGGGTGATCTACTCGTTACACCAAAAGGCAACCATGTGGATGGACCGATTTGCTCTTACCTTGAACGGGAGTCAAGAACTTCCCCGATTGCTAGCCAAGGCCAAAGCAATGGCAGACACCTACTCCGCCCCCGAGGAGATCCACGGACTTCTCGACTATTGTCAGCATATGATAGATTTAATGGCCCATATAATTAGGAACCGCTAGGGAACTTGTATTGTCACTCATATCTTGACTAGTTATAAACTTTTTGAATAAAATGAGTTCATCCCATGTTTTTACTCTAAAAGTCAGTGCGAATCAAATCACCCCTGCATTCTATCCCTAGCATGCATTCATAATTTTTACCTACTCCTCATGTTTGGTTTTTCTAGGAAAAACACCATAACTAAACGCGCCACAAGCATCCCTATCGCACCAGATCCAAATCTAGAACGATGGGTGACCAAGAGGAGACACAGGAACAAATGAAAGCCGACATGTTAGCTTTGAAAGAACAAATGGCTTCTATGATGGAGGCCATGCTAGGAATGAGGCAACTCATGGAGAAAAACGTGGCCACCGCTACCACTGTCAGTTCGGCTGCCGAAGTACTCCAAGCTACTGTGCACCATTTGGGATACAACCCGGTGGCTTACCCTTATGGATTGCCGCCTAATTACACGCCGCCAGTCATGCAAGATGATGCGGGTCATATCTCTTCTCCCATCCTTGAAGGGGAGCCTCCTCGACAGCCTGACGAGGTCCACGAAGATCATCAAGAGTATGCCCAAAGGGATGTCGACTTCTACCCCCCGATCCTCGTCGAGGGGCCGGAACCCAACACTTTGCCTCTACCCAACCTCACAGCACAGCCAATAATCTTGTCCACAGAAGGACCACCCCCGGCGACCGAAGAAAGAAGGAAACTCGATCTCCTCGAGGAGAGATTGAGAGCTGTTAAAGGCTTTGGTGACTATCCATTCGCGGACATGACGGATCTTTGCTTGGTACCGGATGTTGTTATCCCCCCCAAAATTCAAGGTGTTGGACTTCGACAAGTATAAAGGGACGACTTGTCCCAAGAACCATCTTAAGATGTATTGTCGCAAGATGGGCGTGCACTCTTGGGATGAGAAGCTATTAATACACTTTTTCCAAGATAGTTTGGCCGGAGCCGCGGTTGTTTGGTACACTAATCTGGAAGCTTCCCGCATCCGTACTTGGAAGGACCTGATTACTGCTTTCCTAAGGCAATATCAGTATAATTCCGATATGGCTCCCGATCGCACTCAGCTACAGAATATGTTCAAGAAGTAGGGTTGAAAAGAGGGAAGTTCGATTATGTTTCCTCCACAAGTGCCAATGCTAAAAGAATCGGAGCAACTGGGGCAAAAAGGAAGGAGGGAGATGCCCACGCCGTCACTTCGGCGCCCGCATGGGTCAAACCCCCGCAGACATCTCATGGTACACATCAGTACGCGCAACATCATCCGAGCTTCCTATAACTCCTCTAATTCAGCACCCATGCAGCCTAAGGCACCCGTTCAGAGGGAGGCCCCCCAAGTTCCAACTCCAACCACGACTCGATTGGCCGGCAATCCCAATGCAATGAGGAACTTTCCCCCGAGGCCAATTCCAGAATTCACCCCACTCCCAATGACGTATGAGGACCTCTTGTCGTCTCTCATCACCAACCAACTGGCCGTAATAACTCCCGGGAAGATCTTCCAACCCCCTTTCCCAAAGTGGTATGATCCTAACGCGACTTGCACGTACCATGGGAATACCCCGGGGCATTCCATTGAAAAATGCTTGGCCCTTAAATACAAGGTCCAACATTTGATAGATGTTGGATGGCTGACATTTCAAGAGGATTGGCCAAATGTGAAAACCAACCCGCTTGCCAATCATGGAGGGGGAGCGGTTAATGCCATTGGGTCAGATAAGCCGCACAGGTCTAAACCTTTAAGGGACGTGGCAACCCCTATGAGGTTTATCTTTGAGGCCCTACAAAAGGGAGGTGTGATTCCCCACGGTGGGCATAAAGAGGATTCTTGTTTGTTGCATCCCGGCGAGCTACATAGCATGGAAACATGTTTGGCAGTAGGGGAATTGTTGCAGCGAATGATAGATCAAGGCCGACTGGAAGTCGGTGATGAGGGGAGGGAAGAGCAGCATATATGTATGCAGTCCATAGATGAGAAAAGCTTTGGAAGGCCTAAACCTTTGGTGATATATTTCACCGAGGGCGCAGCTTCGCAAAAACCCCGACACCTTTCGGCAGCTAAACCTGTCCCTTTCCCATACCAAAACAGCCACGCAGTCCCATGGAGGTACACACCTTCGAACAAAAAGGAAGAAGAAGCCACCGACATCAGTTCATTGTCGGCCAAGGTAACCAATATCACGGGGCTGAGCAGTGTGACCCGTAGCGATCGCGTGTTCGTGCCCCGGACCTACCAATTCAGCCCATGAACGTCAAGGGGAAGGCAAAGGTAGTGGAAGAACAAGATGATAAAACGCCCCTCACCCCGAATGAGGATATTTCGGTGAAAGGTCTTCCGGAGAAAAGGGATGGTTATGGCAAGAGGAGGTGTCGCTAGAGGAAGCCAGCGAGTTTCTTCGCATAATTCAGCAGAGCGAGTTCAAGGTTATTGAGCAGCTCAACAAAACCCCGGCCAGGGTCTCGCTGTTGGAATTACTCATGAGCTCGGAGCCTCATCGGGCTCTGCTAGTAAAGGTTTTGAACGAGTCCCATGTGGCCCAAGATATCTCTGTAGAAGGCTTTGGAGGGCTCGTCAATAATATCACCGCCAACAACTATCTCGCCTTCGCCGAAGAAGAAATCCATGCCGAGGAAAGAGGGCATAACAAGGCTTTGCATGTATCAGTCAAGTGTATGGACCACGTTGTAGCCAAGGTGCTCATCGATAATGGTTCCAGCTTAAACGTGATGCCCAAAAGCACTTTGGAGAAATTACCGTTTAATGCTTCCCATCTAAAGCCAAGTTCCATGGTTGTTCGTGCCTTCGACGGCACCCGCCAGAGGTTAGGGGAGAGATCGACTTCCTGGTACAGATAGGCCCTTACACCTGTTAGGTTACCTTTCAAATGATGGATATTAACCCCCCCTTACAGCTGCCTGTTAGGACGCCCGTGGATTCATTCGGTGGGAGTTGTTCCCTCTACACTCCACCAAAAATTGAAGTTCGTAGTGGAAGGGCATTTGGTTATCGTATCAGGCGAGGAAGACATCTTGGTGAGTTGCCCATCCTCTATGCCATATGTGGAAGCCACGGAGGAGTCATTAGAAACCACTTTCCAGTCTTTCGAGGTGGTAAGCATTTCCTCCGTGGATTCCTTCTCTGGGCAACCTTGCCTATCAGATACGGCAGTAATGGTGGCCAGGGTAATGTTGGGGAATGGCTACGAGCCCAGAATGGGTTTAGGCAAGGACAACGGCGGCATAACTAGCCTGATAAGCGCCAAGGGAAATCGTGGGAAGTTTGGGTTGGGTTATAAACCCACATAGACAGATATAAGGAAAAGCATTGCGGGAAGGAAAAATGGAAGTCAAGGCTTGCGATTAAGACAACAAGACGAAAGAGGCCCACCCTGCCACATAAGTAGGAGCTTTATAAGCGCGGGTCTAGGGGACGAAGGCCAAGTCGTTGCAATATGCGAAGATGATGCTCCGGCTGGGTCAGATTTGGTACGACCATGCCCTCCTGATTTCTGACTAGGAAATTGGCAAGTGGAGGAGCGCCCGGACATTTACGCGACAAGCATAATGTAAACCTTTTTATGGCTTTAAAAGCTCTACAGTTGGGCCTAGACTTTAGAGTTTCCTTTTGTTAAGGCTTTATGTCTTTTGTTCCTAAATTTATAATACAAAAATCTTTCTTTATCTATTCCTGTGTCTCTACACATTCTCATCCATTTGCATGTTTATTTCTTTACGTTTAAAACACCAAATCCGACGACGAGTCCCTCGAAGGTACTAATACCTGGGACCCGCCCATCGATTTCGAGCAAGAAGCGAATCAAACAGAAGATGAAGAGAACGAGGATGTGGGACTTCCCCCGGAGTTGGAAAGGATAGTCGCCCATGAGGACCAAGAAATGGGACCTCATCAAGAAGAGACAGAACTAGTAGACTTGGGAACTGGCAGTGGAAAAAGGGAAGTAAAGATAGGCACGGGTATGATCGCACCCATCCGTGAAGAATTAACAGCCCTGCTAAGAGACTACCAAGACATCTTTGCTTGGTCGTACCAAGATATGCCCGGTTTGAGTTCTGACATTATACAGCACCGATTGCCCCTAAATCCCGAGTGTTCCCCAGTAAAATAGAAACTGAGAAGGATGAAGCCCGAGACATCCTTGAAAATAAAAGAGGAGGTAAAGAAACAATTTGACGCTAGGTTTTTAGCTGTCGCTCGGTACCCAGAATGGGTTGCCAACATTGTACCAGTCCCCAAGAAGGATGGGAAGGTGCGAATGTGTGTGGATTATCGGGACCTGAATCGGGCCAGTCCCAAAGACAACTTTCCTTTGCCGCACATCGATATCCTTGTGGATAATATGGCCAATTTCGCTTTGTTTTCCTTCATGGATGGGTTCTCCGGTTACAATCAGATAAAGATGGCGCCAGAGGATATGGAAAAGACTACCTTCGTCATCCTGTGGGGAACATTCTGTTACAAGGTGATGTCCTTTGGACTCAAGAATGCCAGGGCAACTTATCAACGGTCTATGGTAGCTTTGTTCCACGATATGATGCACCAAGAGATTGAGGTCTACGTGGACGACATAATTGCCAAATCTAAGACCGAGGAGGAACACCTTGTCAAACTGCGGAAGTTGTTCGAAAGGCTTAGGAAGTATCAATTGAGGTTGAACCCCACTAAGTGCACTTTTGGGGTCAAATCAGGGAAATTACTAGGTTTCATCGTAAGCCAGAAAGGGATAGAGGTGGACCCTGAAAAAGTGAAGGCCATCCTTGAAATGCCGGAACCCTGTACCGAGAGGCAAGTCCGAGGTTTCCTGGGACGTTTGAATTATATTGCCAGATTCATATCACAGCTCACTGCTATTTGTGAGTCGTTGTTCAAACTCTTACGCAAAAACCAAACCGTCCATTGGAATGAGGATTGTCAAGAGGCATTCGGGAGGATCAAAAAGTGTCTCATGAATCCTCCTGTGCTTATGCCACCGGTACCCAGAAGGCCTCTCATCTTGAATATGACGATTTAGGACGAGTCGATGGGATGTATGCTGGGTCAACATGACGAGTCCGGAAAGAAAGAGCGTGTTGTCTACTACTTGAGTAAGAAGTTCATGACCTGTGAAATGAATTACTCCCTGCTCGAGAGAACGTGTTGTGCTTTAGTCTGGGCGTCCCATCGCCTAAGACAATACATGTTGAGCCATACCACCTGGTTGATATCCAAGATGGACCCGGTTAAGTACATCTTTGAAAAGCCAGCTCTTACGGGACGGATCGCCCGGTGGCAAGTCTTGCTATCCAAGTTTGATATAGTTTACGTCACCCAAAAGGCGATAAAAGAAAGCGCCTTAGCAGATTATTTGGCTCAGCAGCCTCTCAACGACTATCAGCCCATGCATCTCGAATTCCCGGATGAGGACATCATGGCCTTGTTTGAGGAAAAACTAGACGAGGACCGGGACAAATGAACCGTGTGGTTTGATGGAGCGTCAAATGTTCTAGGCCATGGCATTGGAGCAGTATTGGTCTCTCCAGACAATCAATGTATACCTTTCCCAGCCAGGCTGGGGTTCGACTGCACCAATAATATGGCTGAGTATGAAGCATGTGCCCTGGCCGTCCAGGCAGCGATTGACTCCAATGTCAAGCTACTCAAGGTGTACGGGGACTTAGCGTTGGTGATCCATCAGCTGAGAGGGGAATGGGAAACTAGAGACCCCAAGCTGATACCCTACAAAGCCTATATCAAGGAGATGGCTAATTCCTTTGATGAGATCTCCTTCCATCATGTTCCCCGGGAGAAAAAACAAATGGCTGATGCGCTTGCCCCTTTGGCGTCCATGTTCCAGCTAACACCGCACGGGGATCTACCATACATTGAGTTCTGGTGTCGTGGCAAACCCGCACATTGTTGCCAGGTGGAAAAGGAACGGGACGGTAAGCCTTGGTATTTTGATATCAAGCGATATGTCAAAAGCAAAGAGTGCCCACCGGAGACTTCCGACAATGATAAAAGGACATTGAGGAGATTGGCGGCCGGTTTCTTCATGAGCGGGAGCATACTATATAAAAGAAACCACGATATGACTCTCCTGCGATGCGTGGATGCCAAAGAGGCGAACCACATGATCGAGGAAGTCCACGAGGGTTCATTTGGAACGAACGCCCATGGGCATGCTATGGCCAGGAAGATCCTGAGAGCAGGTTATTACTGGCTCACCATGGAAAGTGATTGCTGCGTCCATGTAAGGAAATGCCACAAGTGTCAAGCATTCGCAGACAATGTCAATGCTCCGCCACATCCTCTGAATTTCATGTTCGCCCCTTGGCCTTTTTTCATGTGGGTAATAGATGTCATCGGGGCCATCGAGCCCAAGGCTTTGAACGGTCACCGCTTCATTCTCATGGCGATAGATTATTTCACCAAGTGGGTCGAGGCGGCTTCCTACACCAATGTCACGAGGAGTGTAGTGGTTAGATTCATAAAGAGGGAGCTGATTTGTCAGTACGGACTCCCTAGGAAGATCATTACTGACAATGGCACCAACCTGAATAACAAGATGATGCAGGAAATGTGTGCGGATTTCAAAATCCAGCATCACAACTCCACGCCCTACCGGCCAAAGATGAACGGAGCCGTGGAAGCAGCCAACAAGAATATTAAGAAAATTATTCAGAAGATGACAGTGTCATACAAAGATTTGCACGAGATGTTGCCTTTTGCCTTGCATGGATACCGAACTTCAATACGAACTTCTACTGGGGGCAACGCCGTATTCCTTGGTTTATGGAATGGAAGCGGTACTCTCATTTGAAGTAGAGATCCCTTCCTAGAGGATACTAGCAGAATCGGGCTTAGAAGAATCAGAGTGGGCTCAAACACGCTATGACCAACTCAACCTTATTGAAGGTAAGCACTTGACGGCCATGATTCATGGGCGCCTATATCAACAAAGAATGAAGAATGTGTTCGACAAGAAGGTACGCTTGTGCAAATTCCATGAGGGAGACCTTGTGCTGAAAAAGATGTCCCACGCTATTAAAGATAATCGAGGAAAGTAGGCCCCGAACTACGAAGGGCCTTTCGTTGTGAAAAAGGCTTTTTCTAGAGGAGCCCTGATACTTACCAACATGGATGGCGAGGAGCTACCTTTACCTGTGAACTCTGATGTTGTCAAGTGATACTATGCTTAGAATCTGGGACAATTAAGGATGTCGCTGCATGTTCTTTTATTTTTGTGTGTCTTCTTGGTTTCCTCCAAGGATTCTCGTCTACTGTATATCTCTCATCACAGTCTTTTAAAAGAAGGGAACATGGGTTTAAGGCTTCAGTCCTCACTTTGGTTTTAAACCATGTGTTAGTTTGTGATAACCTGAGCCCTTTCGCTCAGTTCATGGGGTGCCCCAAGCGCTTAAATAAAACTGAACCTAACCAGCTTTTACTAAGAAGATTATTGCATTGAAAACATTCATGCATACGCATACGCATGCATATTTTGTGATAACAGGGGCAAAATCGTCTTAGGCCACAGTCAGAGGTCGAGACAAAGTTAAAGGCAGAAGCCAATCAAGGTAAGGCGACGATGCGGTCACGATTTGCCACGCATTGTTGCTTCCTACTTTCAGGTACTTAGGGACGGATGCAAATAGAGGCTAGGGTCACGACCGACAGATCATCGTCCCTTCCCAGCTCTGGACAAGCGGAAAACGCCGCTGCAAGGCAGCCTAGTATCCTTTAAATTCACAGTAATTATTACTATTGTTTGTTTAAAATAAAATATGGATGCCTAATCTACCTTGAGTTGGTTCGAGTAAGCGAACGCCGACCCATAGAGGGCCATACTCATGATAGCGCCAAAAAAAATGACAGGTTAGCGCGCCTGGGCGAGCAACCCCTGCACCAAAATATAAAAAACGAGGGAGGGGGAGTTTTCTGCACCCCAAAAACTTCCCCCCTCATTCAAAAAGAGAAAGCTTACGGGACTCACGGTTTTTGCTCCCCCAAGCCACCTTTGGTTGCATTTTGCTTTCATTTTTGATACTCCTACTCACTCCAACAAGTAAGTATCTCATCCTTGAGCTTTCTAGCTTTCCATTGGTGTATTTTGGTCTTCTTTTGGTGCTCTAAATTGTGGGAATGTGCTCAAATTTGTGGGGCAATTTTGGTTTGTTTTCATGCTTGATTGGTTTGAGTTAGGGGGTTGTAAGGGATGGCCTTAGGCCTATGTTGCATTCTGGAGTAATGGGGCATGCCACATTGCCCCCATTCTCTTGCTATTTATGCCAAAACGTGTGCCCACCAAGTGCTCGGTGAAATGCCTCAATGACATATGAGTATGGTTTTGTAAGTTTGGGATTGTGGGACTGTTTTATATGTATAGGGACAGCATGGAGGATTTAAAATGAGTGCCCGAATGCGATTCTAGGCCTAGGGACCCAAGCTTTTAATTTCAATGCAAGGAAGCATGACATATGCCTAGGAATCTAAATTTTGGTTTTGAATGTAAAAAGGCATGAATATTAGGACATGTTTGAGAGGTTTTTATTAGAATTTAAATTTGGCTGCCCCGTGAGGAATACCTTGCACCTAGGTAGCATGGAAAATACCTTTCAACGGTATGTATATATGTGAATATATGTGGCATAAAAATACGTTGCAAAGTGTGTGAATATATGGCATAAAAATACCTTGCAAAGTGTGAATGAATAGCAAATGACGCATTTCAAAAATCTGTATGTGTAGGATAGGTAGCGTAAAAATGCCTTTCAAAATATGTATATTTGTGGATAGGTAGCATAAGGAGCCTTTCAAAAAATGTACCCATGTCAAAATGGCACGAGGATGCTTCCCAAATGAATATATGATGTGGAATTGCCCCTCAAGTGTATATAGATGGCACGAAAGTTCCTTTTCAAATGCAAGTGTGTGCATGACATGAGATTGGCTCTCCAATGTGCATATATGTATAAATAAACGTGAATGAAACAACAAAATTTGTATGTTAATAAAATACTTCAAAATGTGTGTAGGTAGTTTGTGGTAGCAAATACTTAGGATATGAACATATGTAATTTTGACACAATACCTTGAGCATGCGTATACGTATTCTTTCCAAAAAAAAATATATATGTGTGGTAACTAGAATGTTTTGAATATCCTTGTATGTTGATATAAAATAGGATATTTTACGCATATGCAGGTTTATAAATGTTTTACATTAAGGAAATATGTGCACAGGTTTGTTCTAAATCGGAAAAATTAGCATGCCATTTTTGCTTTAAAATAAGCGTTTTCTTGTAAACTAACTTTTCAAATGCTTGTCCTCGCAGGAAATGGCTCCGAGAAAGCTTTCCGCAAAGAGATCTAGGAAGGATGCCGCGGCCGAAGGGACTAGTGCCGCTCCCGAGTTCGACAGCCATTGTTTCAGAAGCACTGAGCACCAGCAGCGTCTCGAGGTCATCAAGGGATGGTCATTCCACCGAGAGAGACGCGTCCAGCTCAGGGACGATGAGTACACAGATTTCCAGGAGGAGATAGCTCACCGGCGTTGGACGTCGCTGGCCACTCCCATGGCGAAGTTTGACCCAGATGTAGTCCTAGAGTTTTATGCCAATGCTTGGCCCACGGAGGAGGGCGTGCGGGACATGCGGTCATGGGTAAGGGGCCAGTGGATTCCTTTTAATGCAGATGCCCTCAGCCAGTTCCTGGGAGACCCACTAGTGTTGGAAGAGGGTTAGGAGTGCGAGTATAGTCAGAGAAGGAACCGGGCCGATGGATTTGACGAGGAGGCCATTGCCCAGCTATTATGCATACCGGGTCAGGATTTTGCCCGGACCCCTGCCGGGAGACGGGTGCGGATCATGCGCACCAGCATGACTACCTTGACCCAGACGTGGATGACGTTGCTGCTCAGCAACATCCTGCCCAGCGATCATAACTCCGACCTCCCTCTGCCCAAGTGTCAGCTGGTGTATGCCATCCTAACACGGATGAGCGTCCATGTGGCCCAATTGATCGCTGACGCCATTTATTTATTTGCAGGTATGCCACCTACCAGGCACCCTCTAGACCCATATAAGTCTAACAGGGCCCTGGGGTTTCCAGTGTTGATCACGGGCCTCTGCCAGTCGTTCGGGGTTCCCGTCACACCTAGTAAGGTGATTCGACCGCCGATCACCCGGGCCTTCATTGAGAAGTATTGCACGCCTAGAAAGGCGTAGGGTGATGCACCGCAGGCCGCTGACGCACCGCCACCACCTCATCAGGCTGATCCAGCTGGGTCATTCGGCATGGAGCAGTATTTACAACACTTGGTTCGCCAACAGGCGGCCAACCACAGGGGGGCAGGTGCAGATCCATGAGTGTCTCTACCAGCTCAGCCTCAGTCAGCAGAGCCAGGGTTTCGCTCCTTTTGCGTGCCCTACTCCAGATCAGTTCAGGGCTGAGGTTGCATGGCCCGGAGATTGGCCTGAGGCCCAGGCAGGGGAGGTGCCTGCAGAGGCTCCCGGCGATCCAGAGGGCACCCGCATGGATGAGGAGATGACAGATTTACTCGACTTCTTGGGAGGAAGCGAAGCCACATGACCGAGGTCACTGCATTTTTTGACATATCTATTTTTTTTATTAGTTTGCTATTAACGTTTTTTGTTATTGTCCATATTGTTGTTGACATTACTATTTTCTATTTTGTTCATATGGTTACTAACATTACTATCATTATTGCTCGTTTCTGTTAGAAATTTTCGACATTATGGCTCTCAGTTATTTCGTCACTGTTTTGCGACTTACCATTTTCGTGCGTTTCTCATTCACCTTGTGGTTAGACGTGAGTAGGTAGTGTGCGCCCTCATCCGCATGACTTTTTCAGAGAGAAAAGGAGAAAAAAAAGAAAGAAGAGAGAGGAAATGAACAAATGATAAATGACTAAAAAAGAAAAAAGAGGAAAAGGAAAAGAGAGCAAGCAAGGAAAGAAAAAGAAGGAAGAAAAAAAGAAAATAATAAGAATAAAAGTGTCTAGCTAAAAAAACAACACGCTTGTGAAAAGAGATAATTTCCAACTTTTATTTGAAGAAAAAAAATTCGCTGATCATAATTAGTTTTTGAAAGAAATGTGTGTACACATTTAAAGGGTAAATACTGTGAAGGTTTTTTCAAACATGCAAGATAGACTTGGATGAATACACAAATTGATAAAAGAACATATTTTGGAAACACTGGATTGACTTAAATAGAGGAAATGAATTATGAGCCCTAGCATCACATGACCAAAAAATTTTCGACACTCGAGTGTCCACATAGGTGCATGCACGACTAGTTTTGCATAAAATTTCCAAATCATCATTGTTGCATTTGTGTCATGGAAATAATGTGGGACATTCCTTTTTATCCCTGAACCAAACCAACACCCTGACATATATCATGTCCATCCGCTCTACAAGCCTTGAGCCAAAGTCCCAACTCACCATAAACCTTGCCCTCAAAAGAAAACAAAAAAAAAAGAAAAAGAAAAGAAGAGAGAAGGAGAAAAGGAGAAAATTCCCGATCAAAAGAATAAAAAAAAGCAAAAAGAGAAAATTCCCAATCAAAAATGGGAGAAAGCAGAAACATAAAAAAGGAAAAAAATTCCCGATCAAGGATCGGAAGAAAACAGAAGAAATATGTAGAACGGTCTTTGGACCAGACAATATCTTAACAATACAGATTTGTCACCAAGTAAACAAGAAAAGAAACGAAACCACGACCTAAAGTGGCCCTCTCCCTTTGATTACCAACCAAAATCCTGTGCGTCGATGACTTGTTCGCCTCGTGCTAAACAAAAGCAGAAAAGGAAAAGGCCAAAAATGTTCAAAGCCAAAATTCCCACAAAAAACACCATTCCCAAGAAAAAGTCCTACTGATCCATGATCACGCATGTAATCTTTGATTTGATAGGAAATGATTTGCAAGATCAAGTCATGGCATATCTATGATTCGAGATTAGGATGAAACACTTACCTGTGTGAGATTAATATACTTTGAGTGATTTTCTTCTATTTTTTTTAACCCAATGTTTCCTCTAAATGGTCATTTAGAAACGAAATGCTAACATCCAAAATCTCATTTGTGGATATGAGAAAATTTCATCAGCATACTTCCCTTCCCCGGTAGACACATTGTTTTTCATCCGAAAAGAATATGTTGCTCTGATTAGTTGGAAGTTTTCTCTCTTTACTAAAGCATGTTTGCATTTTAGTGAAGAAAAAACTGAGACTATTTTTAGTCTCACAAGTTATCCAAAACTACGTAGGTCTGAGTTCCTCCTTGAGGATACGTAGGAGCAAGAGCCTCGCTTTTGTCGGCCGCCTCCACAATTTCTGTCATACTGACACTGGAGTCACGTGACAGGCGAAGATACCCGAGTGGTTATCCGTTTAAACTTTCTTTTGCTATCTCTGAGACTCAAAGCATGATAGCACACAGAGACTAATGTCGTCTTCTGCACCCTTTGTCAATCGCGGCCAACAAGCCCGTTGACACGCAGAGATTTACGTCATCTTCCGCACAGACAACTTCTGTCATACTGACACTGAAGTCACGTGATAGACGGAGATACCTAAGTGGTTATCCGTTTAAACTTTCTTTTGCTATCTCTAAGACTTAAAGCATGATAGCACGCAGAGACTAACGTCATCTTCTGCACCCTTTGTCAATCGCGGCCAACAAGCCCGTTGACACGCGGAGATTTACGTCATCTTCCGCGCAGACAATTTCTATCATACTGACACTGGAGTCATGTGACAGGCGGAGATACCAGAGTGGTTATCCGTTTAAACTTTCTTTTGCTATCTCTAAGACTCTAAGCATGATAGTACGCAGAGACTAACGTCGTCTTCGGCACCCTTTGTCAATCGCGGCCAATGAGCCCGTTAACACGCAGAGATTTACGTCATCTTCCGCGCAGACAATTTCTGTCATACTGACACTAGAGTCACGTGACAGGCGGAGATACCCGAGTGGTTATTCGTTTAAACTTTCTTTTGCTATCTCTAAGACTTAAAGCATGATAGCACACAGAGACTAACGTCGTCTTCTGCACCCTTTGTCAATCGCGGCCAACGAGCCCGTTGACACGCGGAGATTTACGTCATCTTTCGTGCAGACAATTTCTGTCATACTGACACTGGAGTCACATGACATGCGGAGATACCCGAGTGGTTATCCGTTTAAAACTTTCCTTTGCTATCTATAGGACTCAAAGCATGATAGCAAGTTGGGTGGTAAACGCGCATAGACAGATTCTGCGCCCTTTATCATTCAGGAACAACAAGTTGAGTGGGTAAACGCGTAGAGACAGATTATGTGCCCTTTATCATTCAAGCACAGCAACCTGAGTGGGTAAACGCGCAGAGATAGATTTTGTGTCCTTTATCATTCAGGAACAACAAGTTGAGTGGGTAAACGCGCAAAGACAGATTCTACGCCCTTTATCATTCAGGAACAACAAGTTGAGTGGGTAAACGCGCAGAGACAGATTTTGCGCCCTTTATCATTCAAGCACGGCAACCTGAGTGGGTAAACGCGCAGAGATAGATTTTGTGCCCTTTATCATTCAGGAACAGAAACCTGAGTGGGTAAACACGCAGAGACAAATTTTGCGCCCTTTGTCATTCAGATTTTGCAAGTTGGGTGATAAGCGCACAGAGACAAATTCTGCGCCCTTTGTCATTCAAAAAATAGCAAGTTGAGAGGTGGACGGAGACAAATTATGGTCATTCCGCACACCTTTTCGCCATCCAAAGGCGATCGTGTCCGGTGGACACAGAGACAAATTATGGTCATTCTGTGTCTCGCCGCCCAGGCTCGATCGTGTCCAACAAAACGCAGAGACAAATTAGGGTCATTCTGCATCTTGTATCAATCAAGAGGAGCAAATTCGACAGTATCAGGATTATGTGTCGGTACTGATCATTTTCAAATTTTTGCAGGTTCCGCTGGTAGGGAGATTCACTAGCCGAGTGGTGTTTCGCTCGAACGAAATTAGTGTCTTATCTTTACTTCCCTTTTATCTCCAATAAAAGACAAGTAAAGAGGGGCAACTGTCATACCCTAATTTCGTCCGGGGACCATCAGTTGTTGGGATGCGACCCTCGTTTGACCACTTCAAGGTACTTGGCACCCATCGTTAGGCAATTTGTGAAGTTCCGTGACATGCCGGAAGTCAAAAGAAAGCATTGTAGCACAATCCGTGAAGTTCTGTGACATGCCGGAAATTAAAAGGAAGTGTTAGTGCACAATCCGTAAAGTTCTGTGACATCCCGGAAACCAAAAAGGGGTTGATTACGTAGTCCGTAAGGTTTCATAACATTACGGAAAGAAAACAAGCATCGTTACGAAATTCGTAAAGTTTCGTAACGTTACGGAAAAAGAATCACCAAAAAAAAAAGGAGGGGGTGTACTTAGTAAAAATAGGGGTTCAAATAGCAACCAAGCCCACTTAGGCCTTCCAGAATATTCCTCCAGAAGGCGGTTGCTTCTGGAGGAAGCAACCTAGCTCGCCTGGGCGAGCTGGGTGGCAAGCTTCTCCCCTATTTTCTTATAAATAGGGGGAGAAGTGAAGGGAAAAAATGTTCAGCACTCCTGGTAATTCGAGATCACTTGAAATTAGTGAAAAAAATTGTTTCCGTGAAGAAAATCCAAGTCGAGGCACTTCCATAACGTTTCCGTGGGTGATTCCGCGAAGATTTTCAACCGTTCTTCGACGTTCTTCGTTCTTCAACTGGTAAGTTCCTGAAATCGAACTTTTCAATTCATTCTATATACCCTTAGTGGTCCTCATTTTTTTTCACGTGCTTTTATTTTCATTTCATTTACTTTCTGTACCCCCTTTTGACGTGCTTTAGTCATTTACTTAAGTCATTTTCTCGCCTAATCAAAAATAAAATAAATTTCCAACGATCATTTGAATTGTAACATCCGTTAATTTCTGTTAAAATGAAATCCGACCGTTCGGTCATGTCGTAACCACGTTGGAAACCAAAGAGAGGTAAAATAATAATATAATAATCAAAAATATCTTTTAGTAAAATAAACCAAAAAAATCAATTGGACGTTTTTTCTTTGGGATTTCTCTTTCTTAATTGAATCGACTAATAACCAAAGTGAAACTAAGGCTAAAATCAATTCATAAACCAAACTTTTGTCATCGCCTAAAAAATACCATTTTCAAAGGTCCAACGCCTTGAAATGGTCTTTTCCATTTTTATTGGTTAAGGGTAGATTTCTAAAAGGCCTAAAATCAATATGTAACTTTATTACCTCTTTCAAAAATAAAGAAATCATTAAGGGTCCAATGCCTTAATGTTTTTCTCACTTTTTCAAAAGAATCGAAAGATTATCTAATGGTCCAATACCTTAAATGACATTTCATTCAATAAAAACATATCTTGCAAAAAAGGATAAAAAATAACCAAAACGCTTTGTTCACGAAAGAACTACGTAGGTCTGATTTCCTTATCACAATTGAGGAATACGTAAGAGCAAAGGGAAACACCCTTATCGACCACAAAAAGATAAAAATATAAAAAGGCATAAAAAGACATAAGAACGTAAAAAAGGGAAAATAATATAAAGTCATATTTGCACATTTGATTAAAGGTTGTCGTCTCTTGTGACGGACGTGTGGGGTGCTAATATCTTTCCCGTGCGTAAATATAACTCCCGAACCTTTCACTTAAAATTCGTAGACCACGTCTTTTTCGGTTTTTCCGACGTTTTCCTCAAATAAACGTTGGTGGCGACTCTGCGCGTATTCCTTTCTTGGAACACGCACTCACGAGTCACGCGTCACCCTCCCGCCGAAGGGTAGGTCGCGACATTAACCAACAAGTGAAGGTACCTTTCTCCATTGGTACATATAAGGATGAAGTTAATTGTGATATAGTTCCCATGGAGGCAGGGCATATTCTCCTAGGAAGGGCATGGCAATTAGGAAGATAATTTACAATGGCCTGACTAATGAGATTACCCTCACCCATCTTGGCACTAAATTTGTGTTGCATCCTCAAACACCTTCACATGTAGCTAAGGATCAAATACAAATAAAACTCAAATGGGATGAGAGAAAGAATAGAAAAAGAAAAGAAGAACAACCTTTAATGATTAAGGAGGAGTGTAAAGAGGTAAGTGTCTCCTCCAAGAGGTTAGCTAAGAAGGAAAGTCATTTTGCAATAAAGACAAACATTAAAGAAAGTTCTTTTCTTAGACAACCTCTACATCTTCTCCTTTGTAAAAAAACACTTGTTAGCACTGCCATACCTCTTGAGCTTGAGGTTATTCCTCAAGTAAAGGAGTTGTTGGATGAGGGTTTGGTTCGTAAGAGCTTAAATCCTTGTGCTTTGTTGGTGCCTAAAATAGCTATTATGAGGCACTGAATCCCTATGATAGGTGGTATAATGAATGTGTTGAGTGGTGCAACCCTCTTTTGTAAAACCACTCATGCATCCAACATCTTCATGATTTACATACATAGGGACTCATTAGGTAGGTTTGTTCTTATTTTTGGTTTCAATACAAACCTAGGTGCTTATATGGGACACCTTAGGTTTGTCGTACTTTTTGGTAGGAGTAATCAACATGAAAATACAGAAAATGTATGTTTTATTGCATTACTTTTCTTAATTTTTTAAAAAGAGATCAAGGGGTTCCCAAGGACCCTAAAAGAATAAAGGTCATTCCTGAGTGGCCCACTCCACCATGTATAAGGGAAATTTGGGGCTTCCATGACTTAACAAACTTTTACAAAAGGTTTGTCTCATATTTTTCTATACTTGTAGCACCACTCATTGAGTTGGTGAGGAACCATGTTCCCTTATGGGAAGATCCCAAGGAAAGGTAGGGTTTTCAGACCTTATCCTACTTTAACATACACAACACTGCTAATATATATGTTTTTATTCTTTTTATAGGTGTTGAGGGAAGAAACCCAGAGTTTCAAGAACCTCTAGATTTGAGGTCAAATCCTTTTCAAGGGGGAGGGAATGATACAACCCTAACCCCTAAGGGAATTGGATAGAAGACTCCAGGAAAATTGGGCCAGAGATGCAGGAGAATGTTCTAGGGTTCTCATGAGCCTTAGGGTAGATTTTGGGCTCATGGGCTAAGTATGAGCCCACTTATCTTTGTATATGTTAGATTGGGGTTTCATTATATTTTTGGACCTTGTATTTAGGGCTCCATAGTGTAGGGATGGTACCCTAGTAATGTAAAAATTTTCAGCTCTTGTATTTTAGAACACCTAGACTAATTTTTTCATTAAGGGTAGTTTTGTAATTTCACATGCATTAAATACACTATTTGATATGTGTGCTGGGAGAGAAATTTAATTGAATTAGGAGAAGCCCAATCCAATTAAATTTTGGACCAGCCTAAGGGGAAGGTGAGCATTTGCTTGCTACACCCCATTGTCACATCATATAGTCACAATTTGTGCATGTCCTTCATGTTTTACATGCATCTTGATACCTAGGTACACCTAGTGGAGAATGTTGGATTTGATCTTGGATTAGTGGGTTGAACCATAGCTGAAATTCACTAATCATAATTAGTGAAATTTTGACTCCACAAATTCAAATTCAAATTCAAGTGAAATTTAATAGAAATTCAAATTTTCCTCCAATTTTGTGTGATACTTAGTCTGTCTATAAATAGAGGCCTTGTGTGCGTTTTTTCAACTTTGATCATTTGAGAAATTAAACTTCAACGTTCATACCTCATTTGAGGCATAAAATTTTTGTTCCCCTCTCTCCCTCTCCATCCACTTATTTTCTCCTACCTTTAAACTCTTATCCATGGCCTCTTATAGTGGTGAGTTTGTTATTGACTCATTTTCACCTTGAAGTGACGTCTCCAATCACCTTTCCTCCTTTTCCATTTTGTTATCATTGATCTTGAAGAAGTAAAGGACTCTATTAATAAAGAAGATCAAAGGCTTACAAGCTATACTTGGAGCTACATCATTAGTCACTTTTAATTTTGTCTCATCCCATATCATATTCAACCTCCACACCATCAATTTTTTAAAATACCATCTAAAACCTTTTGTCCCCAAAAAACTCGACAAACACCCTTCTTTACAACGTCCATCTTGGATTCCTAAATATAAAATATGTCCGGTTTGTATTTGGACACCATTTGACTCACCTCCATCTTGTTGAGGTTTCCCATGACCCTCACATTATAAGAGATGAACATTAATTAACATGGCTCCCCCTCCCCATCCACGCTCTGATCACAAACTGTGTGATCCCGACATGTGGCACTAAAATTGTTGTCGGTCCCACTTCCACATGTCTCTCTAAATTATTAACGTGTCCTTCACACGTCTCTGCATCACCCTCCAACAAACCCATGTGGCATTAAAATTGTTGTTGGTCCCAATTCCAATGATTGCAAATCAACCTCACCGTTCTCCTCACCATGTTTATCCGTATCCCTTATATTTTGCTCCCATTCGTGTCGTCCCCACCATTCAAACCATTACAATGATCAATTCCAACATTAATCTACGTGTCCCAACACCCTTCTCTGTCACAGGAAACTTCTTCCCCCTTAACACAATCGAAACCTCCTCAATAACAACCAAATTATTCCCTCGTAGATCACCACCACCACCCACCAAACCCACAGTCTCTTCACCCGCAAAAACTGATCCAACCCCACCTTTATCCATTGCAATCTCGTCAATAACAGCCACCTCTAGCTCACCCTTATTGCTTTCCACCAAATATTCACGTCTATTTCAAAATTCAAATTTTGAAATTTAAAATTGTCATGAATGAAAGATTCATTTGAAAATTCCCATTCCTAGAATATCAACGCCGCAATGCTCTACCCCCTCCCCTCCACCATTTTGTACTCACGGCGTACATTGGAAAGAGATTCGCAAATGGTTCCTCCACCAACCAAATGGAATACACCACATCATTGATCTTCATCTTAATCAACCTGTTAATAGCCTCCGAACTTGAAGTTTGTATATCACTCTAGCAACATCCAAACGAGTCTTCCTTGTTGTTATCCGTTGTGATGAAATTCCCTAAGCCAAACACCAACTTATCAAAGAATCTATCATTCCATGCATCAAGTGGTATATCTTGCCATCTTATCCATGCATCTCTCCCGTGAAACTTCCATTTTCTACTACTGTCTGATGCTATGAAACCACTGCTGAAACATATCTTCCCATTCTTTCACCAGAGCCTGGAAATCCTCATCCTCCGCAACCTTTATCAAAACCATTTTCCCTCCCATCGGTACAATGGTAATGGATAACAACCCTTCCACGAAAATCCTCTCCTGAACTGTTGCTACCTACTCAAGTCTATATACCTCTGACATATAACAACTTTTCAACCATATCGTCTTGTGGTCTCCTAGTTTATACTCTGTCTACTTCCAGTCGTTTTTCGCCCCTTGATTTCCTTGTTGATCTTCTTTGACTTCTGCTATCATATTTGTTTATTTTTTTTCCTTCACCACATCTGCACAACGAACACCTACCCTGGTGAAATCCTTCATGGCCCTGCCCGTCCAGTTTTTATTTTCTGGCACATACACTAGATTCTCTTTTTCCAAACGCCTTTTGTTGATGGTCTGGAATCTTGACTCGTTCACTCATAGTTTATAGGTTCCAAACTAGATGTTAGCACACATTCATTTATCCTTTCCTTCCCATCAAACCACACAAACCCAAACAAATCCCCCCTTGTTCGTTCTCCTTGAAACATAGATATCAACCACCTTTCCTCCCTTTGAAAACTCCCTATTGAAATCCATAGTTCTCACACTGTCTGGGATGTTTGTGAATTAATAGGTCGTGATCCTATTCCCTTCCCAGACGTTCCTCCCAACACCCCTTGGCCTCACCCCTGTGACAGCATGACATGTTTTCAAAGGCCGAGAAGACGTCGTCTGTTTTCAATCCTAAATGCGTCACCCTCGTCCAGAAGCTTGCAATTTTCGTCGTCCTAAACGCTGCCAGCGACGGTTTTCTGGAGGTCCACTAGCGTTGTCGGCGACGGAAGCTGCGAGGGGGAGATGATGTGCCTCGTAGTCCAGGTTGAAGGAGACTGGGAGTGGGAACCTTTTTTTTTATGAAAGTAAAAAAGATAATAACGATTGATTAAATATATTTAATAATTATTTTATTCTATATTATTAGATTGAATCAATTTTAAATTATTAAAATGATAGTTAATGTAATATATTATTATAAAGTTTGACAGTAAAAAAAGTATAATAAATTTTAAACTTTTTGTATAAATTAATCATCTATCAAACGCCAATTTATTATTATTAATTTTTTTCATATATATATATATATATATATATATATATATATATATATATATATATATATTAATTTTCATATAACGTGAATTTTACAATGTGTTAATAATTTTTTATATATATTTTTCTTATAACGCTTAGCATGTATAAATTTTTTATACGCAATATTATATATATATATATATGTGTGTGTGTGTATCAATTTTCAAATAACGTGAATTTTACAATGTGTTAATAATTTTTTTATATATATTTTTCGTATAACGCTTAGCATGTATAAATTTTTTATACGCAATATTATATTATATTATATTATATATATATATATATATATATATATATATATATATATATATCAATTCATAATTGATGAAACTAATTTATATATAGATATGGTTGATAATTAATTTATCAACATCAATATATTAATTAATTAATTTATTGACATGAATCTATTATATTAATGTTAATTGATTGCAGTTAATTATATTTATTTGAATTAAAAATAAAATAATCTCATTTAATATTTTTTTTAGAAAGAATAATGTATATATATATATATATATATATTAATTAGTTAGTGTTCGTGCGATGGACAGATAAATTTGGAGGTGGATTTTTTTTTGGAATATATAAAATCATATTAATAATTTTTAATTATTTATATTATTGAAAAAAAATTATCAATTAAAATGTCTATCATATATAACCTATTTAGTAATGAAAAATAACAGAAGATAATTGGATTTGATTAGTTTTTAATGCAATTATAAAATTAAATTTGACAATATTATTCTCTTGAGGTAAAAAGAAATGTATAAGCAAATGAAACTACATAATAAAACCAAAATAAAAACAATAATAATATTATTTTATAAAAAAATAACACAAATTCTTCGATTATGATCACTTTTATGGATCATTAATTTAACATCCTATAAAAGAAATATTAAAAAAAATCAAATAACATGGTTTGATATAATAAAAAATATTTTAAAAATATTAAAATTTATCAATATTCAATAAGTTGAACACATTTAATTTCGTTTTAAACTTTTTTTAATATGTTTTATGAACATTTCCTTTTTTTAGCAATGGAAAAAGTCATTCAAACACTCGGCTAATTGAAATTTTGATATCTGCACCTAATTAAATTTAATAAGTACAATTTTTACTTATTTGGACTAATTGTACATTTTTAATACTTTAAAATAGCTTTGATTTAATATTTTAATTTTGTAATTGTTTAATTAAATTTTGATTCAACACGATTTCTTGTCAAGAATTTTTGCAACTTATTTGCTGATTTATGTTTTAACAAAACGCATTTTTATACTACTACCTAATTTAATTGTTATGCTGAAAAATATTTTGGGAAAACACAAATATAAATATAGTAAAATTGATCAAAGAGGAGTTTCTATTATTCTATTTCGAATACAAAATAATCAAGACACTAAATTAATTGAGTTTGGTAATGTTTTGAAATTCAAATTCAAATATAGGGGAATTAAGTCAGTATATTCTTTATTTGTTGAAAATATGCAGTATTTAGTATTATATTTAAATACTAATATGTAATAAACATTTGAAATTATATGTTTAATATGTTTTACCGTAATTTACCTATAGTATGTTTTGAATACTAATGTTTAATGTTGTGAATAATGATTTTTCACCTATAATAAACTATTGAAAAATATGTTTTAATATATTGATTAATATATCAATATAATAGGCATAAATCGAAAATATTTTGATTCTTTTTTTAAACATTGAAAAAAAAAGTGAGATATCTTTTTATCGGAGCTTGACATGTGTACCGACAAGCATGGTCAACAATTAAGTTTTGGCAAAATTGTAAAATTAGTCTTCCACTTTATCTCCAATTACGGATTTGGTCCTCTTATAATTTAATTTACAAATTTGGTCCTTTCAGTCTTATAAATCCTTGCAAAATTGGTCCTGGAAGCACCATTTGGACATTGATTGTTAACCTCAGACGTTGACTGCCACATGTCAATGTCGCGTGTGACTGTCACGTGTCAATGTCACATGTCAATGTCACGGGTCAACGTCTGAGTGGTTTCCTGTAAAGACTTCATTTTTTGTAGGTAAAATTGCATTTTTGGTCCCTCAGTTTTACTCCAATTTCGATTTTGGTCTCCCTATAATTTAATTCACACATTTGGTCCCCTAGTTTTATAAATCCCTTTATAAATTGCTCCTGCAAAATTGGTCTTTTGAATGGTTTAGCCACTGGTGCTAGAGACATGGTAGGTCTTGATAAATTTTACTTCTTTTTCATCACAAGTTTTTCACTCACTTGAAACCTAGAGAAAAACCACTCTTTGTCTCTCTCCCACTTTCGGGGTTGTTCAACTTGGGAAAGTGGCGCATGAATCCCAACCTGGGTCTGAAATTTTCAGATCTCTTACTTTAATAGGTTCTGTAATAACTCCCTCTCTTTTTTTCTGTTTTTGCTCCCCCATGCAATATTATGTGTATACGACTGCTTAAGTGGCCTATGTATGACAATGGTATTTTTGTAAATTTGAAATACAACTTCTCTAGTAATGAAATTTGGCTAAATTTATAAAGGGATTTATAAAACTGGGGGACCAAATGTGTGAATTAAATTATAAGGAGACCAAAATCGAAATTGGAGTAAAACTGGGGATCAAAAGTGCAATTTTACCTACAAAAACTGAAGTCTTTACAAGGAACCACTCAGACGTTTGACACGTGGTATTGACACGTGGTAGTCAACGACTGAGGTTAACAGTCAACGTCCAAATCGGGCTTCCAGAACCAATTTTACAGGGATTTATAAAACTGGGGGACCAAATTTGTAAATTAAATTATAGGGGGGCCAAATCCGAAAATTGGAGATAAACTGGGGGACCAAAAGTACAATTTTACCTTAAGTTTTATATAATACTAGTCAGTAACCCGTGCATACGCACGGGTCATTTCGCTAAATGATTTTCGATGAAAGAATTAAAAGAAAGGTACGGTAAAAAAAAAAAAGCAAAAAGACTAACATTCATATATTATTATTATCATCATCATCATGTAGGCTTTGGGTTCCTTAAAAAAAGGATGCACTTTGGAACTTTATTCTTCAACATTGCCCTGTGAATCCTATTGTTGCAACTCTTGCATGGGCAAAGCACCATCACCTTCAGCACTGTCGTTGTTACTATAGGTTGTCCCAAAAATCAAACCACAAAAAAGCAGACCAAAAGAAGTAAAAGAACCGTAATCAAAATCGCAAAAAATAGAATGAAGATCAGAAGAGAACTCTATCAAAAACAGAAAATCCAACACACGACACATTCCGATTTTCAAAGCAAACTCACTTATTTGATATTGTGATTCTCTTGTTCTATGGCGCCCGCCAAAGATGCAACACACTTGTTGGGAACAACAACCGTGCCTATTTATTTACGAAAACAGAATTAAAATATCAAAATAACAAAAGCAGAAGATGGATGAAAGTCGGAGAAAGAAAAGATTAACGAAAAGAGAGAGTAATGAGGAAGAAAAAGAGATAAATGGAAGAAGAGAAGATTCAGGATTTGAGCCAGATTATTAAGCAAAATTAAATGGGAAGTTGAAATCCGCCAATTGGAGAATGACACACACCAGGAACCTCAAAGAAAAATATCTCAATGTTCACTCCTAGCATTACAACATAAAAAAGAGCCTTCGGCTAGAGCATACATAATAATAATACTACTACTACTAACAACAACAACAACAATAAAATTAAATAGAATCCTAATCCAGCTTCCTGCAACAACAATAAATTTTATGATTTAAAATGTAAAATTGCAGTATGATATAAACAGTATAAATAACAACATACTTTTGGAGGCTCCAATAATAATAATAATAATAATAATAATAATAATAATAATAAATCATTTCAGGTATGGACACAACAAGTACATCTCTTTTGTTAGATAGTTTGTTGCAAGAAGCTGGATTAGGATTCTATTTAATTTTATTGTTGTTGTTGTTATTATTATTATTATCATTATTATTTTTATTATTATAATAATTATTATTATAATGACAATTATTATTATTATTATTAATATTCATTTTATATGATGTACATGTTGTGCATGAACATTTTTGTTTTTGTGATTTTGATGGTTGTGTGATTATTTGTTTAAAAGGCTGCATTAGGTTCTCCTGAGGACGGCGTCACGACTCGCGAGCTCCGAGCCTCACCTTTCTGGCGACGGAGGTGGCGAGATTCCGACAAAGCGATGAGAGAGAAAGTTGAAACCGTGTTTTTTAGAGAGAGAAGTTTCATTTTGGTTTTGGAGAAGGAAGTACACGCTTTTGAAGAAGGAATAGGTAAACAATAATACAAAAAAAAAAGGGTTTTCGGACATGGGAGGAAGCGTGTTGCACGTCCACATTGACATGACTGGAGAAGCCTGGACAGCGAGACACGTGGGAGAGGCAACAGGGGAATTAAGTGAAATTAAATGAGGAGTTAGAAATCCACCAATCAGGGAGTCACATGTGGCTAGGGCAATAGGAAAAAAATGGTTCAAAAAATGGATGTAAAACAAAGTTATTATTTATAGTATTTATTTTAGGAAAAGATATAGTATTAGAACTATAAGTTATTTTTTTATAATATTATATTTATTTTAGTATTATTATATATTTTTTTTAGTATTTAATAGTTAATATTATTAGTATATATAAATAAGATAATATTAATAAATAAAACTAAGTTGTATTAGTATAAATAACTTATTTAGTAGTAATAAATATATGCCTTTATAAAAAATTAGTCATTAATAAAATTGATTAATATTCTATACTAATGCAATGTTATGGTGACTAAAAAACTAAAAAAAAATCAAAACATCTCTATTTTTAAAATTATTGTATAAAATAGATTAAAAAAAAAAAAACACAATCAAACACGTCTTGAAATTGCTTTTTTTTTTTTATAAAAAAATTGATGTAAAACCATTTTGAAAGAAAAAGTCGAGTAGCAAAAGAACTTGCTAATCATGTTTTAGTGCAGAGAGAGATATGAAGTGTATTCATTTGTGAGAAACTTCCCTCAAAAGCTAAACTTGTCTTCCAAAGTTGCTGCAGTCTCCTCGGTAAGTGTGTAGAAGAAGAATATGTTAAAGTCAAATCAATCACTGTACGACTACATCTTTCATAATAATAATAATAATAATAATAATAATAATAATAATAATAATTCACATATCTATTATGAGTATTCCTTTTTAACAGAAAAGTTTCGAATACAAATGGTCTCTTTTCAGTTTCTTAATATATATAAACATTACTTCATCCAAATCTAGCTAGAGGCAATAAACCATCTTACCAATGACAGAAATCACATTAAAATATGTAGACTTACATCCATTTCAATATTCATTTTGCAAAGCATTTTAAAATCTTCTTCCCCTTCATCTAATATTCATTCAAACTTTATCAATCATCATCATCAAATTTAATGCAGAATACATTATACTTGGAGAACATAAAGGAAAGGGAAACTGGGGCACGCCTCCATTAATCCAGACAACGAGAGCATGGGACCTGGTATTTACGGTCCCTCCACACATTATTTTTCTATATTTTATCATCTCAACATAAAAATTGCTAATATATTTTATCGTCTCAATAGAAAAATTGCTAAATTCAAATTAATGTATAATTAGAGGGGGGAGAGAGAGGCGAATTTTGGTGGGTGAGACTGCAGGTCACTTGGTTTATTTTTCTCCTCCTAAGAATAAAAACAAACATTATTAAAATAAAATATATAAGTAAAAGTAAATCTTAATTTACTAACTGATATTTTAAAGCTAAATTAGACCTAAATCTACATTTTTAAAATTTTCTTGAAGTTTCTAACGTTGATGCATTGCAGAGTTCTTGATAACCCTCAACCAAAGGTAAAATACCGGATTTGCCTTGACACGACTGCAATTATTTGTAGATTAAGGCGGTCAAGGAGAAGATGAAAGGAAAGGTCAACACTTCAAGCATATCTAGAAGCTGACTAAGACACCAAGTGGAGCCATGATCTAATTTTTCTTTCAATTTCTTATAATTTATATTCGCCAGCAATAGATACACAAAAAAAGAGTACAATTAGCCTTGGTATAGTTTGGTTGTTTGTACCTATATTTTTTATTGTTTGAAGGATCTTGTGGTAACATTACCTCATGACATATTTGAAGAATGTTGTCATTTTTGTGTTGTGTACCGAGCAATAAAATGACCAAAATTCAAGATAGTGGCAATGAAATTAACCTCAACTATATACCAAATAAACTAAGAAACTATAGAAGAACAGAGCCTACATAATAATAATAACAATAATAATAATAATAATATAATTTTTTTTTAACATAGCTTGTTATCTTCTTGGCTCTTTCTCTCTCTAGGAATTGCCGCTACCTATTTCAAAACCAAAGAATTGAACAAATAATAAAAATAATTTTAACATTTATAATATAAATGTTTACAACTAACAGAAATTAGGCAATTGCAAACCAATACGCAGCGAGTGTAACAGAGCATGAATTTTTTTTAAAAAAAAATTCAAGTTAAAAATGAGAGGAATACTAACATCTTCAAATCCCGTGGTTGCCCTGACTTATTGATGGTGGAGAGAAGAGATCACAAAAGCGAATGACGAACGAACAAAAATGAGAATAACATGACTGCAATTGTAAAGAAGAAAATGAAACACAAATTAATAAGAATGAAGAAAGAAGAGATAAATCCATAGCAGAATAGCATGAAATTTGAAGTTGAAGTACCTCTCCAATAGCTTGAACCTTCCATCAAAATAATAATAATCATAATAATAATAAATATGCATAAAACATAGCACAAAGAAAGAAACTTGTCGACTGGATGTTTTTTCATGGATCACCTTGCGAGCGGGAAAATCATAAAGGAAAAAAAACAGGAAAGATTAGTAAGGAAGGAAAAACATGAAACAAACTAAATAATAATAATAATAATAATAATAATAATAATAATAATAATAATAATAATAATAATAATAATAATAATAATAATAATAAATAAAACAAAGCACACAGAAAAAAACTTGATGGTTGAATGTAATCAAATGTAATAATGACAAAAATATGATACAATGATTCAACAATTAATTACGTGTATATTAATATTTAATGAATTGTTATATATAGTAATAAATTATTATATGTTAATAAATGTAACGAAAGTCATAATTTTTTGATGTTGAATCATCGTATGTTACGATGATTTGATTGGATAACAATTAAAGTAATTAAAAAAATTCAATTGGAATAATATGTTTACTATTACTATTAGCATCAACATTGAATAAATTAAATAAATATTAATTGATTACATGTTAATAATTTAATAAATAAATTAATAATAACAGTTAAAGTATTATATATTAACCTTAATGATACGATAATTCAAATTCAAATTAGAAAATTTAAAATCTTGCATGATTTTAGATTCAATTTTATAGACACAATAAGGAAAAACATGAAACAAACAACTATAACTAAATAATAATAATAGCCAATCCATCTAAAAAATTTGTCATTCTACGGGAATATGTTGTAGTCACTACTAATGACACATGTTGTCCTATCATATTGTTCTCATCTTTCTTTGTACTCTTTCTTAATTTTTGTTATTTTTTTGTTTTGATTAATTATTGTTATTATTATTATTATTATTATTAATCTCCATTCCTTTCTCAGGGCCGCACTCTTCCATTCCACCCCTCCCCTGCAACGTAAACACCGCAATCATTGGGACTCCGTTAGTTTCTCTCAATTCCCTTTGCTTTATCTTTTTGTCATTTGATTCAACAACTTCTCTTGATTTATATCAATTTTTGTCTCTTTTAATTATGGGTCTACATTATACAACTCACTCATTTCGCCAACCAATAATATGATCTGCTATTACTATAAGCGAATAATAGGTTGTTTATTTTACAAAAGTGAGAATAAAAAAAATGCATAATCTCGAGCAGCAAACATTGAGTAAGAATCAATGACTTATTTGTCATATAAGAATAACAAAAAACAAATAGCTTCCAATCATTGGTTGATGGAAGAGCTACAGTAACTTTAATTTTGTGAATATTGAAGCGAGAACCCTATCCTTGTCGGAGTGTGAAAGCCTAAAAATTGATATACCCAAAGTGAGAATAAAAAAATACAGAATCTTAGAAAAATAAACATTAAAACACAAAAAAAATAATGTTGTTTTAATTAATATAATTTTCTGTTTTCATCAAGCAAGAGCTATGAAAGATTGCTACTTGAGAAATTCTTCTTCCACCATCTTAGTAACAATGCATGCAGCTCATCAATAACACTTGATCAAGACACACCTCTGAAATGTTGACAAAAACTTCCAAAAAAAAAATATTACATCATCACACTTGATCAAGCAGGAGAAAAAACATAATAAAATAGAATCGATCAATAAAGTCACAACTGCATGCAATTTGAATTCCAAAAAAAATAAAAAAAAATATGTGAAATTAAAAAAATTATCAGACACAAATGATACAGGAATATAGATTGAAGTGAGGGGATTGTAACAATGAGAATTAGGTATCAATCAAATTTATTTAAAACAAAATATTTCAGTTAAGATGTTTAAAATTTGAAATTTGAATTGTTTGAGGCAATAATTACGAATCAATAAAAGTAAGAAGAGATTCTTCTTTGGAATGAGTATGAGACAATAATCATGAGATTTAATATCGATTGAAGTGCAAAACAATAGATATTTACCTGCATGTTGATGCTCTTCCTCCCATCATCTATGACTCTGAAATGCTGACAAAAACTTCCAAGAAAAATATTACATCATCACACTTGATCAAGCAGGAAAAAACATAATAAAATAGAATCCATCAATAAAGTCACAATTGTATGCAATTTTAATTTCAAAAAAATAGAGAATGTGTGAAATTAAAAAAAAAATGAACAGACATAAATGATACAGGAATATAGAATGAAGTGGGAAAAAAATTGTAACAATGAGAATTAGGTATCAATTAGATTTGTTTAAAACAAAATATTTCAGTTGAGATGTTTAAAATTTGAATTGTTTAAGACAATAATCACGACACAATAAATATTTACCTGCATGTTAATGCTCTTCCTCCCATCATCTATGACTGTGAAATGCTGACAAAAACTTCCAAAAAAATATTACATAATCACACTTGATCAAGCAGGAAAAAAACATAATAAATAAAATCCATCAATAAAGTCACAACTGTATGCAATTTGAATTCCAAAAAAATAGAAAATATGTGAAATTATAAAAATGGTAACAATGAGAATTAGGTATCAATCAGATTTATTTAAAACAAAATATTTCAGTTGAGATGTTTAAAATTTGAAATTTGAATTGTTTGAGTCAATAATCACGACACAGTAAAATTAAGAAGGGATTCTTCTTTTGGAATGAGTATGAGACAATAATCATGAAATTTAATATGGATTGAAGTGCAAAACAATAGATATTTACCTGCATGTTAATGCTCTTCCTCCCATCACCTATGACTCTGAAATGCTGACAAAAACTTCCAAAAATATATATTACATCATCACACTTGATCAAGCAGGAAAAAAAACATAATAAAATAGAATCTATCAAACTCTAAGTAAAATGCACAAAAACAGTAACGAAGAATGACACCTTACCTATTTTGTGATTTTCTTGACCCTGCCTAAATGACAACCAAAACATACACCAAATAACATTAGGCAAGACAGGGATGGAAAGAAAAGGTAACGACCAAACATGCATAGATATTAGAAAACATAGGTATGGTCATTATAGCTTACCTCGAACATTCGTCTGTCAAACACCAAACAACATCAGATATATCAGGTTTTGAAAAAAAGAGTCACCAGAAAGAAGCATGCAAAAAACAGATCAAAAACTAACAAACTTGCCTCGTGGATGCTCCTTCGTGGATCAGCTCATAAGAGGGAAAACCACAAACAAAGCAAAAAATATTTACCTCTGTGAACAACAAATCAACAACACCACAAAAAATACAAAAAAAAACATTAGATACCAAGCTGTAGTGAAAGAAAAAGAAAAAGAAAGAAGAAAATACCTTTGGGGTGATCGAGGGTTATGACAGCGATGCCGTTTTGATGAACAAAGCCCTTCAAAAATTCTTCAGCCATAGCGGAAAATACTTGCAGAGAAAAGGAAGGTTAAAAAAATAGATACCAAGCTACAGTGAAAGAAAGAAAAAAGGAAATACCTGTAGGTGAGTGTGTTGCAGTAAAACTCATCCTCAGTTCGGATTGTAGGTTGCAACTTGCATGCATGGAGCCGGAATCGCTAGTAATTGCCCGCATGAAGGAAGAAACAAAAAGAATAAAAGAAAAGGAGGAGAAGATTGAGGAAGAGAAAGATGGAGAAAGAGAAGATTGAGGGAGAAAACACAAACGCGGGAGAGAGAAGAAAGTAAGGAAAATAGGAGAAGATTGAGGAAGAGAAAGATGGAGAAAAAGAAAATTGAGGGAGAAGACGCAACAACGAAGAAGCAACAACGACGTAGGAGAGAGAAGAAAGTTGCGATTATTAAGTGGAATTAAATGAGGAGTTTAAATCTGCCAATCAGGAAGCGACATGTGGCGAGGACAGTTCCAAGTATTAAGTGAAATTAAATGGGGAGTTGAAATCCATCAATCAGAAAGCGACACGTGGCGGGGGCAACAAAAAAATGGTGCCAAAAAAGGGAGAGACAAAATGACCAAAAAAACCTGAAAAAGTAACATGTGTCAAAATTTTAGGTAGGGACACAATAGTCAATTCCAGGTACTTCTCTTTTATTAGATAGTATATAGATATTAATAGCTTAATTAAGTTTTTCATACTTAGAATATAAGTTATTTTCAAATTACTACCTAACATTTATTTTTTTCTTCAACCAAGTATTGCGTTTTATTTTATTACCCAACATTAGTCTGTATCTGTTAAGTGATGATATGACGACAAACGTAGTGTCACATCATCGCGTGTTATCATTAAACACGTAGGCACAAGTATTCACGTCATTATTTTTTGTTTTTTTTTTCAATTTTAAAAAAATAATATTATATACATTAATAAAAAAATTTAAGCAATCATTGGTTTTTGGAAAACGTTGATTCCTCACAAACGTGACTTCATCTTCTTGGCAATGGTAGTCACTTTCTTCAATGGCTGATTGCGAGTATTATTGAGGTAGTGACTTCATCTCAGTGGTCCCTTTCTTAGTGGCTTTCTTCACAAACATGACTTCATCTTCATCTTTGTTGATGTGTACATGTTGTCGCATTTCCTTTGTTAGTAGTCCTTGTTATCTACAAATACGAGAGAGGAGTCATCTTCAAACATGACTTCATCATCATCTTTGATGTGTACACACACAATGCAATTAAGGCTTAAATGTAATTTTGATCCGTTTATTTTACTTAATACACAATTTTGGTCTTCCAGTTTCAAAATATAAACATTGGATCCTATATTTTAGAAAATCTATGATTTTTGTCCCTATACTTTAGAAAATCCATCATTTTAGTTTAATATTTAATTTTGTCTATGTTTTATTTCTTTTATTTTTTACCTTGTAATTAGTTAAATCATTTCTTGAAGATATTTAAAATGAATATGTTAGGTTTATGATTTAATTAGACCAAAACAAAAGAAATAAACATAAACAAAATTGCAAAATTACAAATTTTATAAAATAATAAGACTAAACGTCTTTATTTTAAAATGAAAGGATCAAAATCATGAATTTTTTAAAATAAAAAAAAACCATATGTCTCAATTTTAAAGTAGAGGAATCAAAATTATGGATCAAATAAACTAAGAAGACCATAATTATATTTAAGCCTCTTTATTGCTGAAGGTTTATATTTGATATTTCTTTCTGTATGCGTAATAAAATCATGATATAAATATATACAAATATAAAATTGTAATACCATTCTCATGAAAAATTGGGATCACATATACAATCGATTGCAGCAAAGAAAACAAAAGTCTGTGAAGTCATCTTTACCTATGCTTCTTGTACAAGTTTTATATCGCCTGAACAAAAATCCTATAATATATCGTTGTCTAGATAGTAAGTCTAATGCCTAGCACTATTTAAGAATCCATACTGACCCCAAAAAACAAATCTGGGAACGACCAAAATAGAAAAGGCAAATCTCTCCTTAGAACTCTCTCCAAGATTCAAATGTAAAATCATGGAATGGGAATGCATCTCGATGGCTGCTCCACTGACTTTGCTTCCTAAATCTAAATGAAAAACCATGGAATGGGAATGCATCTCGATGACTGCTCCACTGACTCTGCTTTCTAAATCTAAATGAAAATAAAGTAAGATTAATCAATTCAAATAAGAATTTTAAACCATCAAACGGGACACATATTCAATAACTTTATCGCTACCTATTTTATAATCAGTGTTTGATAGTCTCCTAGAATGCATTGGGATTAAACATAAATTGTTGAACAAGCAATAAATTGAAGCGAGGGGCAGACATAATTAGAGAAGCAGAAGAGATACCCAATTCACATCTGTAAAGTAAGCATGCTTTAGAGAAGCTTCCGCAGAAATCCTTTTACTTGGGTCCAAGCATAGCATCATCTGCAAAAGCAAAATCAAGAGAAATTAACTGGGCATCAGAAAAAGAGTTAAATAATTAAGATTTTCTTTAAGGAACAACAATTTATTTCCTTTCTATGTTTTCCAATATAAATTAAGGTTAACATAATTACATTATCGAAAATTTACCTTCATGGAAAAATATAAGCAATTAGAATTTTGGATTTACGTTTTTAATCAGGAGGCATTGTAAATAAAAAGTGTACAAGAACACGGATTCTAAATCTAATGGGAAAAAAAAGGGGGAGAGAGAGAGAGAAAAGGATGTGCACAAAAGAATTAAAAAAGCAACCCCCAATTTTAAAATTAATTGCAGGCCTTTAGTGGCTAAAATCACAAACATCTGGCCACCAAAAACAAATTACAAACGTCTTGAGTCTGCTTCTTAAGAACTAATATAATATGACAGAAATTTATAGTTCTTAGAGACTATAGTAGAGTTTTGCATTCTGAAGGTCCATTTTCTGGATTAATTAATTCGCACCACTCAATAAAAACCATACTATGAAGCAAAACTTACTGATAGTAGATTCAGGCCACTTGGTTCCAGATCAGTAACAAATGTTTCCAGGCCCTGCACAGAAGCAAAGAGGCATGTGAATTCTCATAGCTTCTCAAGATTCTGTAACAAGACAACTAGCAAAATAACACAACTGAGAAATGAGAATTTAGTACCAATGGATCAAATTTGGAGCAGTAGATATGAAGGTTAGGCATTAATTTAGTGATTCCTGGCCATGTTTCCTCTGTGGGGGTACCTAACAATCTTCGCATAGAAAATCTTTGTTATTTCTATTGCAAACAAGTGTATGCAAACATCAAATGATGGTTTATGTGGGTCTCATCTTACTTGAAAATCCCCTCCAATTCATCCCGGCAATTAATAACTTGGAATAAAGGTTGTCCAATTACCATCTCAGCAAATATGCAGCCAACAGACCACAAATCAACTTGAGTTGAATATTGTCTGGAGTGGCACAATATTTCAGGTGCCCTATACCAGGAAGTTCCTAACTGACAAGTGCATTAGTGAGGTGTTCACTATTAATAAGAATGATATTTCTATACCAAAACCAAACCTATGCCTATCATTTAATGAGCATTATTATTTGGAAATAAAGCTTTTATACTACACAAATGTATACTAACCAATCATAGTTTCAGACGGAAAGAACAAGTTGAAAAGCAAATATGCAACTAACAACGGCACCAAACTTTCTTTTACTTTTCTCTATTCATAAATCGGTTCACAAAAACTCTTCCTACCGTATAGCGTTTTTCTTATTTTTACATTTGAAATAGGGACAGTGATTTACGAGAAGTATAAACAAAAATATAGTCTGTCACTCTATCTATATGCAAATTAAATGATAATATTTCCAGCAAAACTTTAGAATTCAGGGGGGAAAAAAGTAATACTGGAAGATATAATATTCATAGGATAAACTTAGAAAAAAGAAAATACTCCTAAAATATAGAAACTTGAAAAAATAATATATAATTAACACAAAAAGGCTATAGGGAACCCCAAATTCTCTCTACCCCATACATATTCTTCACATAAATTCTAAATTTGGGTATGATATCTCCAGTGTTTCGTTGGCACAGAACATTGTTTTGCTGGTACAAAAGATCACAATAGAGTCAACAATGTTTCAAAAGTAAGGCTTAAGTTTGTCTATGATATCCAAATTTGGTCGCTACAAAACATCACACAATAAAAAAATTTGCAGGGTTCAGTACTTTTGTGTCTCATAAAAGCAATGCAACAAACAGTAGTTTTGTGTGAAATTTATAATTGAATGTGAATACCAAAACATAAGAAATAGTGATGAAACAACAAACCAAAAGAGGAAGGTTCCTTCTCAGTCAATCATACCTTCTCAGTATATAAAAAGTCATCTGCAAACTCTCTAGCCAAACCGAAATCTGCTAGTTTGATCAACCTTTTGGAATGATTGATCAGTACATTGCTTGGTTTCAAATCTCTGTGCAGAACCTTCCGCGAGTGACAGTAAGCCACAGCAGAGAGTATCTGGAACATGAAACTCTGCAAGCAAAGGAATTCCAAGAGAACTTTAATCACAACTGGAGTATCTTAAAATTTGAGGTTCAGCAAAACTCAAACCCAGAAGCTAAAACATAAAATGAGTTATTGTCGGACTGCATTTGGTTTCACAGGTGGGAATAATGAGTGCTTTTGACAGCAGTTAGATTTTGATGTTATAAAGAAATAGTGTTTTTGAAAACTTGTTGAGAATGAAGGAATATCATGAAACTCAATGTTAAAGCAATAGTTAGTAGCTTCTACCTTCTTAAAATTACATTCAAAACATGAAACTCCGATTATTGCTAGCTAAAATTGATCTTGCCTCAAAGCCTTAGTTTGACTATAAGTGATAAAAATAGCTTTTATTAATTACACTAAATTTTATAGCAAACTTACAGATAAAAACATCCAAACATAAATCATTTTACTTGAAAATCAATTCTAACTACAATAAATTTTATTAATCGCATGTTTAGTTTCCCATCCTGGATAAACATTTAGTTGCGTTGGGGATCCACATCCAGCAATACCTACCTATCGTGTCTCCAGACACACTAAAATTCAATTTCAATCGAAATCAATTTTGCAAACGTTCATCCAAACGCACAGACTGATCTCACTTCTTAGAGAACGTACCTTCACAGTGGTGGCATCCTTGGGGTAACCTCGGTTGACAATGAACTGATGAAGGTCGTAATCGAGATGCTCGAAGACGAGGTTGACGTACCTGTTCTCTGTGAACCCTACCCTGAGCAGCTTCACGATGTTGGCGTGGTGGAGCTCTCTGAGGAGCGACACTTCCCGGATGATCTGCGCCGGAATGCCCTGGCTCAACCTGACCATCGTGATCTGCTTCATGGCCACGAGGGCGCCCGTGTGGACGTCGAGGCACCGGAACACCCGCCCGTAGCCGCCCTCCGCCGCCACATCCAATATCTTCACGTCCATCTGCGCCGCACCGGGGCGCTCCCCACTTCGGCGCGAACACATGCTGCACTCGGCCAACCTCGCCAACCTGATACAAGTAATACCATGTGATAGGAAGAAAGAGATAAACTGAAACGAAGCGATGACGAGTGTTAATTAAATTAGACGTTTGAAAAAACAAATGAGGTGTGCAAGAAGTATTGTTGTTGTTGTTGATTATATTGATAACTAATTTTGGTTGAAAGTGAGTGATGCAGAGTGTGAATAATTACAGAGCATCAAAGGAACCGATCCAATCGCTTTCTTCATTCCACATTCTGAGAGAGAGAGAGAGAGAGGGAGGGAGGATTTGATAGAGTGTTGATAGCAACGATAATGGAATTCGGAACGAAACTTGTGAAGAACTGATGACTGAACCCACTCGATTTATAGTAATGCTGAAGAGACAGACTATTTAAAACTTAAAAGTTGATATTTGTCAACTGATTTATATATAGACTATTAATTAAATTTAACTTTTAAAGTTTATTTGTTTTTCCAAACATACCCTCCCTTTTATTCTCTTTCTTCATAACATATCTGCTGCACCAACGCAAGCGAGGATAAGCGGCGCCAGTAGTCAGTCTACGGCAAGCAATGGCAGATCCGTTGCGGGGTTCGCCAGAAAATTATGGCAAAGTAGCGATTAGTGACTTTGCAATTAAACATAAAACCACTCTCAAGCAGTTAAAATCACTGTGTTTTTGAGTTTTCCCTTCCCTGCGTGCTTCTTGAACTTCAAAACGAAGTCATCAAACTTGACTGCGTTTTTGAGTTTTCTAAGGCCACTTTTTTTTTTTTTTCGCAGCACCGAGCACGCGGCAGATGCTTCTCCGGCAGAAAAGGCCACTTCATCTTCGACGACGCGCACTTGCGCTCCGTCATGCCAATTTAGGACTCTGGCGAGGCGAGAGCGTAAGCTCCGCTTTATTGAAGAAGAGTTCATTAGGGCAGGCTTCGCGGTGGTGACGCTGGAAAGAGTGGTCGGTATCGGCTCTGATGAAGAGGGGGTTGGATTCGGAGCCAGTGAGACCTTCGATGTCGTCTTCTACCTTCGCCGAGTCGTACGCCACAACGGGTGGACAAACAGGGAAGTGTGGTGATGTCAATAAGGATAAATTTGGAAATAGCCCAAATTTTAAAATGTTAAAATATACTGTAAAATTGACAAACAGATGTCAAGCTTTTATTGATTCGGAGGATTATTCAACCTTTTGTATTCGGTTTCTTTAGCATCACTCCTGGATTTATTATTGGGTTGAGATTTCCCGCCTAAACAAATAACAAACTTGCCAGTAGTCAACAGAGACGTGCCACGTGGCGGATTCAGTGCTAGTTGGTTGCACTTCGCTGTTTTTTACTTAATGGAGCAAAAGTTTAAACGGGCTTATTTTTTGAATTTTTCTACTTAGGTAATATGATTTTTTTATACATATTACTTTTTTTTTGTTAGCTTTTTTTATATATTACTGTAAAAAGAAAAGTGTCAAGTGTGTAATTGTTTTATGTGTTCAATATAATCAGTATTTGAAATTTACACAGTTCAATATAAAAAGATGCTTTTATTTGAAGGCTTAAGTAACTTTTTGTCTTATAAAGTAGGTTTTTTTGGTCTTTGTAATTTTTTTTCTGTCCTGATTCTTATATAAATTTTTTGTTTTATTTTAATCTTTATTTCTATTAAAAAATGACATGACTAATAGAGATTGGAAAACAAATATGATGTTTTATAAATAACAAACACTAAAATAAAAAATATTTTAATATAAATATGAAAATGCTTACAAGTTTATAAAGACTGAAATAATAAAATCAATAAGATCAAAAATAATATTAAGGATAAATTGAAAAAAAATCAGAGATCAAACCAAAAAATAAATAAAAAATAGGAGAACAAAAAATCTTTTGTTGAGTTTCTAATTCAATTCCTTTAACTATACTAACACAAATAAAATTTAGCAAACAAGTCAAATTGCTTTTAGAAACTACATATTTGACTAAATAAACTCAATCCTTTTGCCTTCAAGGAAAAAAAAATGCTTAGATTGTCAGACTTGTTTATCATTTAAATATATAATTAAGAACTTATCGTACCTGAAATTTAAAGATGCAAATCTATCGACCTATTCAGATGCATACATATATCGATATCCTCTTACATTGTCTTCATAGATATTAGAAAGTCCAAATTACATAAGAAACATAAGAATGTGAGTAGTAACAGATACTCACCAACAGTTTGCAATTCGAAAACCCTATACGCATGAATGGCTTATAAAAAAACAAAGATCTTCAGATTCATCATTTGATTATAACCATGGTCCATATTTACAAGACAGTGCACATCCGGCAAAACTTCCTAGTCACGTGACATCGTACCCAAAATAAAATATTAACATAATAACGTAGCAAATTTACGTTGGGCAAGGGACATCTCTTAAAAATGAAATAAAACAATTTCAAATCAAAAGGAAAATCATTGACTACTAATGTTTACAAACTTTGATCATATTTCCCGGTGAAGGTTGTGGTTGTAGTTGTACTTGCAGCATATGACATGGTATTGCTGTGGCTGTCTGAGGCAGAGGATGCATTGTAGGAAGATGAAACCTTGGTATCAATATCACCACCTTTTTCTCCTCTGATTTTAAGATTCATAAAATCTGAAATAAAGCTTGGCTTTGTTATCTTACTTTCATCAATATCGTTTTCTCCAGTGAGCATCTTCACCACAGATGACATGGTTGGCCGGAGCTTCGACGTGTCCTGAGTGCAAAGAAGTCCAATTTTCAGAAACTTACATGCCTCCTCGACATCGAAATGGCCGTCTAGTGACATGTCTACCAGCCCTACCAATTCTCTTTTCTGATAAAGTTCCCATGTCTGAAAGGACAGAAGAAGATTAAATAAGAGCTGGTCCAAAAATCTCATAATATGAGTACTGTTGTGCAATGAAATGCTCAAGTGTTTACTCAGTTCCATGGTTCATAATGAAAGTAAAATTAGTTATTTTTCCTTTCAACCGGAGTGCCTAACAAATAATAGAAAATTAAAAATTGAATGCTACAACTGCTAATAAAAGAAATATAAACTAACTTCCACTAAGCATGAATCTACAGAGAATCAATCAAGTGTTAAAAGAGTAAAGAAAATGTATAACAAAAACGAATAAGAATAGATCAGTAGTTTTTATTTGCATGTTTCTTTTTCCATTAGTGCAATATCAAAACTGTTAGAGTACAAGTGTGATGTGAAGTCCCACATCGGGTAGAAGTGGAAAAGTTGAACACCATATAAGTGAGGAGAAGACCCATAAACCTGAGCCTTAAAGTTTTGGGTTAGAGTGTGATGTCAGGTTTCTTTATGTGGTGGCTCATGGTCCACAGGTGTATCTCTCGAATCTCCCCAACAATTGGTATCAGAACCGAAGGTTCGACTTGGTGACCGACTCAGACAAGTAAGATGGCGGCGGTGTAAGTACCACAGGTGGCCAGAATGGCTATACTCGTGGATGATAATGACTTCTCCTGGTGTCAGGTTTCCTTATGTGGTGACTCGTGGTCCACAAGTGTCAATCTATAACTTTGTCAAGTGAAGAAAATCCATTTTTAGATTTCGAATGATATAATGCACAATTCAGAAGTGGCTTCAAATTTATTGATCAATGCTTGCAAATTGCAATCATTCTGTTGTTTAAAGATTAAAGCACAATTTTCTGTGCATATAATCAAACATATATACGCAGGAAACCAAGTATAATATTTTAATTTGACTGGTGATAAGTAATTAAATGCACCAAAACTAGGTTTGTTAAAGGCACAATATACAGTTGTATGGTTAACTATTTTTACAGCAGAAGGCAAGAAAGAAGAAAGAAAAGGAAATGTGTCACTGGGAATGACAACACAAATATTAGACTTCAACTATTCCACATTTATTTTCCATACAACTTGAACTAGAAGCATAGGATGGGCTATGTTATCGCAATCTTTGCAGTGAAAGTAACTTAATGTATTATACCTTAAGATTTTTGCTTATTAATAGGGAGATGAACACAAGAAACTAATTTATTTCCCCCCTCATACTATTTATTTATTAACAGTGAAAGGTACGGCAATACAACTAGGAACATACCAAAGACATACCGTTTCTAAAAGATATTGCTCTCCTATTGGTAATCGTGTATTTGTGTGACATCTTCCACTAACTATCTCCACAAGGAGGACACCAAAGCTGTAAATATCTGCTTTGCGTGTCAGCTGCCCTCTTATTGCATACTCTGGAGCCAAATAACCTCTGAAATAAAGCATGCAACATTAAATTCCTAATATAAACAATTGGTAAGAAAAGGGATATAATAGCATAACCAACAAAAGCGAAGCTTTCCACTTTCTCGTGTAAGAACTAAGAAGCGAAAGTGATGAATGAATAGACTGGAAATAATATAATATGTACAATAACATCCTGATCAAAATATCCATGTTTCCATTAACAAACAAGTGCAGTTTAGCATCATTTTTATTCTGTTAGTACTGCTTCCCAATGCCAGACACAAGGTGGAGGCAAATCAGTTCAAACAAAATTTGCTAGGCCCAGGATAGTTCACACAAGTCAGAGAGGCAACTGGACTACAATGAGCTGTCCTCTTATCATTATCTAGGTTGTTAGCTGTAGAGAGAATGTATGGGTCTGCAGGTTGCTACAAAGGGGACATAGCATGTGACGGAGTATTTGAAATTTGCTTAGGTTAGGCCTCAAAAGAAGACTCATCTTCTGCAAGGAAGAGAATTGCTCCTGCAATTTTGTTAACCAATGTCGGTATATTTCAATAATAGAATCCCTGATCTCTATCAAGGACTGTCAATGATATCAATTGTGGTTGATGATGAATTTACAACCAGCAGGATTTCATGTCTGTTGCATTTAATGGACTACAAATCCTTGTACAGCACTGGCTCAACCAAAGAAATCACTTATGTCAGGATTAAAAAAAATGACAGATAATATAAAGTAATATGAATATAAATTTCAAACTCATCAATTGACACCAAAATGAATTGATATAAAATATGGAATAAAATCAATACAGTCAATTATATTCTAATATATTCAGTATCATGGTATATAATTCTGACCATTTAACATATTACAGTAGCATTGAGATCCATGTAAAACATGGAGATTATTAGTTTAGAACTGGGATATTGTAGGGATCAGTCTTACTTTTGGGAAGGCTACCCTGCTTGTTTAAGGAAAAGTAAAACAAAAGCTTCCAATTTATTTACAGACTGTAAATTAAAATACTTACATTGTTCCCACCACACGTGTGCTGACATGAGTCATGTATGATGGAATAAGCTTTGCAAGACCAAAATCTGAAATTTTGGGTGTAAGGTTTTTGTCAAGGAGAATATTGCTTGCTTTTATATCTCTGTGAACAATATGTGGTCTTACTTCTTCATGAAGATAAGCAAGCCCACGTGCAATCCCAATGCAAATCCTAGATCGTGTTTTCCAATCAAAAATGATATTACTGTGACCTGAACCTGCAAGTGAAGACAAAATAACTAATTAAAAAAGAATTACTGTAAGGAAATTAAATTAAAATAACAACTCCATATTTTCTAAATGATACAATAGATGTCCTGTTCTCAAATTTTCCCAGAAAAATTAACCCACAAAATTATAATGCATTTACCCAGAAGGGTTTGTTCAAGGCTATTGTTCTCAAGATAATTGTAGACCAAAATCCGTTGATTCCCTTCCACACAACAACCATATAGCTGAACCAAATTTTCATGCTCTATTTCTGAGATCATATTAATCTCTGTCACAAATTCCTTTACCCCTTGACTTGATTCTGCTGAAAGTACTTTTATGGCAGCTACTTTCCCGTCTTTTAGCAATCCCTGATCATCCACCATAATATTGTTAAGGTTTCACTGATAAGGAAAGGAAGAAAAAGATAACGATCAAGTCAATTGATACGATGATGCCAGAAAAAAATACTTGGAAGTTATTTAGTTACCTTATAAACTGAACCAAATCCACCCTCCCCAATTTTATTGGCTGGACTGAAATTGTCAGAGGCAACTTTTAGTTCTTTGTAGGTATATATCCTTACATTTTGAATACCTGAGAGTACTGTTCACAAACATATTCGGTCTAATTCAAGCAATGTAAGCAGATTTTTCATGAATTTTATCATTATATAATAGGTATCTTAATTAAACAACCATATTCTTAAAAATTAATCAAAAATTGTTAAGTTACCTTCATCAATATCTGGATCATGTTTTGCCACAAATCGTGCTTTCTTACCAAATGAGAATGGGAAACAAGTCATGACTGGAGGATGAAGTATTCGAACACGGCCTATAATGTCAAATGGAATAAGTGTCTTCAAATTAAACCAGTTCCAAGGTCACCTGGATGAACCATATAAAACTGTCAATGGCTGGAAGAATAATAAACCGGAAGGCTCATATAAAGAACACCGAAGCCATAATGCAACAACTTCAGGTCCTACAATGCAAGAGCAGACAAACTACATTCATAGTATTTTAATTTCTACATCAGATGAGACATAAATGAGGGCGAGCCCTGGTGCAGCGGTAAAGTTGTGCCTTGGTGACTTGTTGGTCATGAGTTCGAATTCGGAAACAGCCTCTTTGCATATGCAAGGGTAAGGCTGCGTACAATATCCCTCCCCCATACCTTTGCATAGCGAAGAGCCTCTGGGCAATGGGGTACGAAGATAGATCAGATGAGACATAAATAAAAGTAATGGCTGATATCATACTCAAACATTTTTTAACATATTCCAATGATATCAACAATGGTTTCTGTTAAACTAAACTACAATGCACAGATATCAGCATCATATTGCAGGTTAAGTAGTACAAATTTCACTTATTAAACAAATATGTTTGTATAAGGAAATATGAGTATATTTGATAGTTCCCAAAGTCATATAACTAAAACAAACTACAATGATACATATTTAGTTCATCTCATCTTGAAAAAAAATCAATTTTTTTTGCAAGCTTCCATGAGGGTTTTCAAAATAAAATGATTGTTTTTCCAAAATCAACCGAAAACTATTTATCTGTATTGCAACACCTGAATTCAGAATCTCCAAAAGAATCGTTGCTTGAAAAACCATAATCCCTAATAAAAACCATTTCTTTCAACTGTATCATGCTTCTGTTGCTCTAAACTACAAGGTTTGTTGTGTGTTTAGCTGTTAAATCTTCTAATTGGTTCAGTTTTCACTATTTTTCACAGCTCAAACAACATTGAAAATAAATGTGTGAACTGAGTTTCCTCAGGAACCAAAATAATATGAGACCAAATTAGGAGCCTAATCACAAATTTTAGAGAACAAGAAACATACAATTCAATTAACCAAAACATTATAGAGGAACACCCATAAAGTGAAAGATGACCTAAAAAATAAAAGGAGCAATATATGGCAAAAACGGACCTTAGAAAGTGGTGGAAAAAAGAAAAATAAATGAAACAAGAAGAGAAACCCCTTTTCTCAGAGATGACAACAAAGGATGAGAGAGATGGGATAGGTTCAGTCAACAGGGAACAGTATCTGAGATGACGATGATGCAGGTTGGGTTTCAATTCTCTGTGCTGCCTAATAATTAATCCGTACATTGACTTGAGACTGAATATAAAAGGGTAAATAGCTACCTAATTCGCACATACAAATGTCTCATAAAATTTAGTGTGGTATGAAAAATTTGATAAATATATTTTGTTCTTTCTTATTACTAATAAAATTGTTTATGAATATGGCAATGAATTCCTCCCACATTTTGTAATGTAAGTTATTTTATGCATGATGATGAAAAAAAATTAAGGATTGAATGTATTTATTACATTTTTATAGATAAAATTTTATATTTTCATTTCTCAAAAAATATATTTATGAAAAAATTACTTATTTAAAAATAAAATAATTATTTATGCATGTAAAATTTGCAACTTTATTTTTAATAGTATTTATAAACAAATCATAAATAACTTGGGTCACTTGAATACTAGTAGTATTAGTTAAAAATTAAAAGTAAAAAGCATTCATTTAACGGCAAGAGTCTTGATATTTTGACAACTCCACACAAACACTAAGTGGCTTATTTATTGATTTCCTATTTTAGTTATTTATAATTTTTTTATTCTGTAATATATTTATTAATAATGTCACATTATTTTTAAGAGTGTCTTATTTTGAAATCTAAAAAACATTTTATCATGGATTTCATAATGTAACATCATTTTAAAGATTTCTAATAATAAATCTAATTTTGAGATCTCATATCACTTTTAATAAGTTCTACAATAGATCTTATTTTTTAATATTTTATTTTAAAATAATTTTCAAATAAATTTAAGTAATTAATTACATAAATTTTAATTATTAAACAATTAAGAATAGATTTTAGTAATATTAAGAAATAAAAAAATTAATAATTTAAAATTTTAATTATGACAAAAAATACATTGAGATTAGTTTTGTAACAACGGTTATTTTTAAAACAGTTAGTTACATAATTAAAAATTAATAATTAATTTAAAAGTTTCAACACGAACAAACAAAGTTCAACATTCAACTAATAAAAAGTTATAATAAAAAGACTAATTAAAATAAAGATCGTTACAACATAGGATTCATTAAAATAAACTTACAAGAGACTCTAACTAATTAAATTAAACCTACAACATAGTGACTAATTAAAAATAACTTACATCATAATAACTAATTACTAAACTTTTAAAAAAATACAACTACAAGTGATTTTGTGGTTCTTACATTGTTCTTTAGACATGTAGATGTGTCATTCATCAGAATTGTGTACAACACCATTATGTTTTTGGTGGCAACAATTTTTTCTTTGATTGCAGCTTTCATGCTTGATAAGTCCACAATCAATGAAGAGGTTGCACCTCCTTTCCCCTTGATCTTCTTATTGGTTGTCTTTTGTCCCATTAGACGAGGGATTCATGATGTTGTGTTAGTTTTTGAAACCTCAATCGGTGTCTCCAGATTAGATAATGGCGACTAATCCCCATTAGCAGAAATCTTTGCTCTTTTGGAACTAGTTTCTTTGGCTTGATCTAACCATTTAGGTTGATTCTTTAGCAGTTGTCATGCGTGCTCTAAAGTAAAATCATTTCCATTATTTGCCTTCCAAATGGCATATGCATGAATCATGGTATTGTTCTCCATGTTATTGTGTTTCTTCTAATCTGAAATTCTGATACCGATGACAGATGTCGTACAGGATGTCACGACATCGCGCTTCAGAACATGCAGATTGTATATGACCGTATGAACAGATTAAACAAGTAAATAACACAAGAGAATTGTTAACCCAGTTCGGTGCAACGTCACCTACATCTGGGGGCTACCAAGCCAGGGAGGAAATCCACTAAAATAGTATTAGTTCGAAGATCTAACAGCCACTGTATACAACCTTCTCACCTAACCACTACCCGTGCAACTTCTACCTAAGAGCCACTCTTAGATAAGAGAACCCCTCTCACTCCCTCTCAATCACTCACCCGTGTTTACAAACAAATCAAAGACACACCAGAGATTGCTCTCTGAACAATAGAGATCAACTCTACACACTCAGGTCCAACACTTGATGTTAGGGTAACATCAAGGTGGCTCACAAAACACTCAAGTCCCAAAACTCACAAAATAACTCTTCAATCTCGGACTTGGTAGAAAACTCGTGCAGCCTTCATGTTTATATAGCAGTGTGCGTATCTGGGCTGCAACAACTTGCGCTGGATAAGATCTATCATTCTCCTGAAAATCTGCACTTAAAGATCTAAAAGATAAAGTTTGATCTTTTAGTTTTTATCTTTAATCTTTAATCCCTGAACGAACTATTCAAGTTTGTAATTCGAACTTTAATTATCTTTTAATTCGTTCCTAAAGATAGATCGCCAAATCTGTTGCTAACTGCACATTAATCTGTTAAAGATATAATAGATTTATGTGTCCAGTATTTTCGGGCAGGATGTCCTGGACATCGTATCCGACATCGTGGATCCTGCAGCTTCAATTCTTCATTTGACATTTTATCTTGCCTTGTGCATTGTGCAGCCCAATCTGATTCCTTGACATAACGTTGGACATCATGTGCAGCAACTCCAGCTTTCCTTCATTGTCTAAGTGCTTATGTTTTAACAAAATTTTAGCCAATCTTTTAAAACTCAGTAAAGCTAAGCACTAACAATCTCCCCCTTTGGCAAATTTTGTCTAAAACATACTTAGACACTTCCTGAGCAGGTACGAGCAGTTATGCAAGTGGGATCAGCAACTTTCATTATCAGAGTAATCAAGCACAGCGGTATCTGTAGTGGCGACAGCAAAATTCTGCAAGTTGCAAGTCGTTTCCAGGATGTCAAGACATCTCACGTGACATCAGCTTTCTGCTCCCCCTGTCTCCATGCTCCTACTACTGTGAAGCAGTTCACTGCGGCATCTTTTATCAGCTACTAGTTTTAGTAGCTTACATCAATCATCATCAGCAGCAGTAGTATAAATACTACTCCCCCTCAAATCATATAACTACTACTCCCCCTCAAAATCATAAATCATGCATAATATAATATCCTACTACTCCCCCTTTTTAGACAGAATTTGGCAAAAGTAGAATGCATGAAATTGGCAAAAGTAGAATGCATGAAATTAATGTGCACATATTACAGACCAATAACTAGTAAAAGTAAAAGCAAAAATAAATCATCATCTGACTCTGTATCCTCTGCTGCATCTTCTTCTTCCTCAGCTGCTTCTTCTTCTTCCTCAGCTGCTTCTTCTTCTTCCTCAGCTGCTTCTCCATCATCAATGCCACTGTCTGAGAGTCTATTTTCTTCTCTGTGGTGGCTTTGATGGTTGCCTCCAGCACCTTGCATGTGTCCTTGAGTTCAGCAATCAAAGCATCCTTGGACACAGCACCTGAAGCAGCAGCTTTCCCTGATGTCGAGACAATGTCTGGGACATGTGTCCCCTCAAACAGTTTGTAATGCAGGGACAGAGCAGATTCTCTCTTCTTCACAGAGTCAATGTTGTTTAAAATATTGGGATGTTGACTCAACATAATGCCACACAATACAGTTGGGAAGGCAATGGGTAATTTGACAGCAAAAGATTCTGAATGCTTAACAGTTTGATCAAAAATATAGTTTCCAAAATTAAATTTGGACTTGGTTCCAACAGCATACAGAAATTTACCCAAACCTGTGGCAACAGTGGAAGTATGATTGGTGGGTACCCAGTTTGCAGTGCCAATCCTATGCAGGATTGCATACTTCACACTTAGCTTCCCTGCAGAAAGCTTCCCTTTCTTTGGCCAATGCTGGACTTGTTTGGCAGTGATTTCCTTGGCAATTTGATGCTCAGAAACAGCAATATCCACCACTCCTTCAGTTGGTCTGCCCAGGTATTTGTTGATTACAGCAGGGGAGAATCTAACACATTTTCCTCTGACAAACACTTTCTGATACTCATCACTCTTTCTGTTTGTTATGTCAGAGGGAATGTTGACAATGAATTCCCTGACTAGACTTTCATAGCAATTTCCCAACTTGGTGACAGTTTTCAGCAGTCCAGCAGCCTTGATGAGGTCCATGATCTCCTTGCAATCCAAGGCATCTCTTCCCAGTTCTCTTTCTAAGGCAAGTCTGCGTTGATATACAAATTTCCACCTTTCAACATTGCCAATGGAGTGGAATGAAATGTTGTCCAATGGTGCATCAGGGACATTTCCAGGCACCTTTTTCCCTGATTTCTTGGCCCTCTTGATGTCGGGAACATCTAGTTCGACATCATCATCAGAATCAGATGAGGAAATTTCTTTCCTCTTCTTGGAAGGGATTGCAACTTTGCTCCATCTGGATGTGGTAGGAGTGATTGGAGTGCTCTTCTTCTGTGCCATAGTTTTGATTCGTCCAGACCTAGTAATGGGGGTTTTTCCCTTTCTGCTTTGTAATCTTTCTGCAATGCCAGGTGCCAACTTGTTGGCAATGGGTTCCTCATCAGATTCTACTTCTTCTAGGTCAATGAGGTCACCTGGAGCAGGTTCTGGTGCCCTTGGTGCAGGGGTCTCCTCTGTGGCTTGATCCTCTTCCTCTGTTGATTCCTCTTTACTGGATGAAGAGAGGACTTCAGCATTTGGGGTGGAAGATGTTGGAACATCTTTATCAGCATCAGGGACAGAAGCATTTTTCAGAATGCTACTCACAATACTGCGGATCTTCTTATCCATCTCCGTGTCTACTTCCCTAGGACTTGTTGCAAGGCTAGGGTTTTCAGAAATCTTCACTCCCTGTTGTCTTTTGGGGACCAGTTTCTCAGGAATAGGGGCTTGACCAGGAATCATTTGTATGGGTTGGATATTGAATTCAGGTTGTTCCTGGTTTGATGGTGCTTTGGTGGATGATGGAGATGATGGTACAGAGGGTGAACCAGGAGATGAAGTTTCTTTTGGTGAGGTAGCCATGGAGAAGCAGAGCCTTTGGAGTGGTTTCGTGAATCTCTGAGAGGTGTTGGGGAATGCTGATGAAAACGAGATTACCACGAAAATATGAGTTTGAATGAGGAATGTAGAGGGTCGTGTGAAGCAACGGTCGAATTTGTTTTGGCCCAGTAGTGAACGCGCTATTAACGTTTGAGCACGTTCAGATAAAAGTAATTGCTATAAATCCTCTAGCAGACAAATGCCCAGCTTGCCCCTCAGTTTTTCAAACTGATTTGCATCCAATGCCTTTGTGAAAATATCTGCTATTTGTTCCTCAGTGTCAACATGCTTTAGTGTGATAACTTTATCATCAACAAGATCTCTAATATAGTGATGTCTAATGTCAATGTGCTTGGTTCTGCTGTGTTGAACAGGATTTTTAGAAATATTAATAGCACTCAAGTTGTCACAGTACAATGTCATGACATCTTGTTCGACATTGTACTCCTTAAGCATCTGCTTCATCCAAACTAGTTGTGAACAGCTGCTTCCTGCTGCAATATACTCTGCTTCTGCAGTAGATAGGGACACACAGTTCTGCATCTTGCTGAACCATGAAATAAGATTGTTGCCCAAATAGAAACATCCACCAGAAGTGCTTTTTCTGTCATCTGCACTTCCAGCCCAATCAGCATCACAATATCCAACCAGCATTGAATCTGAACAATGACAGTACATAATCCCATAGTCACTGGTGCCATTTACATATTTCAGAATTCTCTTTACTTGATTCAAGTGACTTATCTTAGGGTTGGCTTGATATCTTGCACAAACACCTACTGCAAAGGTGATGTCAGGTCTGCTTGCTGTTAAATATAGTAAGCTCCCAATCATGCTTCTGTACAGACTTTGATCAACACTGGTGCCAGCTTCATCTTTTGACAGCTTCAAGTGAGTAGGTGCAGGTGTTCTTTTATGGCTGGCATTTTCCATCTCAAACTTCTTGACAATGTTCTTTGCATACTTGCTTTGTGAGAGGAATATGGAGTCTTCCATCTGCTTCACTTGGAGTCCCAGAAAATAAGTCAGCTCTCCAACAAGACTCATCTCAAATTCAGATTGCATCTGTTGGACAAAATGTCGAAGCATCTCATTCGACATCCCTCCAAACACAATGTCATCAACATATATCTGTGCTATCATCAAGTTTTCAGCATCTTGTTTGACAAAGAGAGTCTTGTCAATTCCTCCCTTCCTATACCCTTGCTGAGTAAGGAACTCTGTTAGCCTTTCATACCAAGCTCTTGGAGCTTGCTTTAATCCATAGAGAGCCTTCTTGAGCCTGTATACATGATCTGGATGAGTTGGATCTACAAATCCCTTTGGCTGCTCCACATAGGCTTCTTCATTCAGGTATCCATTCAGAAACGCGCTCTTCACATCCATCTGGTACAGCTTGAATTTGAGGATGCAAGCTACACCAAGTAACAATCTGATGGACTCAAGTCTAGCAACAGGGGCGAAAGTTTCATCAAAGTCTACACCTTCAATCTGAGTGTAGCCTTGAGCAACAAGTCTGGCCTTGTTTCTGGTTATAACACCTTCTTCATTGGTTTTGTTCTTGAAGATCCACTTGGTGCCAATCACATTAGTTCCCTCGGGTCTAGGAACTAGCTCCCAAACTTCATTCCTTTTGAATTGCTCCAATTCTTCTTGCATAGCATTGATCCAGAACTCATCAGTCAGTGCCTCTTTCACATTCTTGGGCTCAATTTTGGAGACAAAACATGAATTGGAGACAATCTCAATCTCCCTTGATCTTGTAGTGACTCCTCTGTTTGGATCTCCTATAATCAGCTCCTTGGGGTGCATCTTCTGGATTCTAATGGAGGGACTCTTCTCAGGTTGGTTGATGTTTGGTTCATCTGTAGCAGAATCAGAGTTTTCTGCATTATCTGCATTTTCTGCACTTTTAGCTGTATCTGCTACATTGTCTCCCGATGTTCTGACATCGTCTTCGACATCCTTCTTTCTTGCTGGAGTTAGATCATCAACAACCACATTGATGGATTCCATCACAGTTCTGGTTCTGGAATTGAATACTCTATATGCTCTGCTTTTTGTGGAGTATCCCAAGAATATTCCTGCATCACTCTTGGGATCCATCTTTCTCCTTTGCTCTCTATCTGCCAAAATGTAACATGGACTTCCAAAGATGTGGAAGTGCTTGACAGTTGGCTTCCTCCCTTTCCAGATTTCATACAATGTGGTTGGAGTCCCTCTTCTAAGTGTGACTCTGTTGTGGATATAGCATGCTGTGTTCATGGCTTCAGCCCAGAAATTATAGGGAAGTTCTTTGGCATGAAGCATGACCCTAGCAGCTTCTTGCAAAGTCCTGTTTTTCCTTTCAACTATGCCATTTTGTTGTGGTGTGATGGCTGCAGAGAACTCATGAGTGATGCCTTCAGATGTGCAGAATTCAGTAAACTTGTTGTTTTCAAACTCTCTGCCATGGTCACTCCTAATTCTCTTGATGACACAGTCTTTTTCTCTTTGAAGTCTTAGACTCAACTCTTTGAATACTTCAAAGGTGTCTGATTTCTCTCTGATAAAGTTGACCCAGGTAAATCTGGAGAAATCATCCACAACAACATAGGCATACCTCTTTCCTCCAAGGCTTTCAACTTGCATAGGCCCCATCAAGTCCATGTGAAGTAGTTCCAGCACCCTGGAAGTGGTCTGATGTTGAAGCTTCTGGTGGGGCATCTTGACTTGCTTTCCAATCTGACATTCACCACAGATTCTGCCTTCTTCTATTTTCAGATTGGGAATGCCTCTAACAGCACCTTTGTCAATGATATTCTTCATGCCTCTTAAGTGCAGATGTCCAAATCTTTGATGCCATATTTTGACTTCATCTTCTTTGGAGGATGGACATGTGGAGGAGTAACTGGTTTCTTGAGGTGTCCATAGGTAGCAGTTGTCCTTTGATCTGCTGCCCTTCATTAGAACTTCATTCTTCTCATTTGTCACCAAGCATTCTGACTTTGTGAAGTTTACATTGAATCCTTCATCACACAACTGACTGATGCTGATCAAGTTTGCAGTCAGTCCCTTCACCAGCAGTACTTTGTTCAGACTAGGAAGTCCATCATGGACTAGCTTTCCCATTCCAGTGATCTTTCCTTTAGAGCCATCTCCAAATGTCACATAGCTAGTGGAGCAAGGTTCAATGTTCACCAGGAATTCTTTAACTCCTGTCATGTGTCTGGAACAGCCGCTATCTAGGTACCAATCTTCCTTAGCTGATGCTCTAAGTGAAGTATGAACAACAAGACTAACAATCTTGTGTTTTGGAACCCACACCATCTTTCTTCCGCTGCTGCTATTTTGAGTTCCATGACGTGGATGGCCATGTAGATGATAACAAAAAGGCTTTATGTGACCATACTTGCCACAGTAGTGACACCTCCACTTCTTTCTGTTGCTCTTTTTCTGCTGCGTTCCATGATGTCGAGACCGATGTTGTGACATCGAGGCTCCAGTGCTGTTTTTGGCAGGAACAAATTCTGTCATGGTTGATCTGCCAGCAGATTTATGATTAAATCCAAGTCCTCTCTGGTTTCCAACATTCTTTCCAAGCTGTAGCACCTCATCAAGCATATCTGAGCCTTTATTCAGCATCTTTATTGATTTTGTCATGTTTTCCAGTTTAGAGTTCAGAAAACCAATTTCTCCTTTAAGCTCAGAGATTTCCTCTTCATGTGCCTCCTTCTCAGCCTCCAGATTTGCAATGATCTTCTTCAGTTGTGCTTCTTGCTGAAGAATCTTCTCACTTTTGATGCATAGTTCTCTATAGGATATAGCAAGCTCATCAAAAGTGATTTCAACATCAATATCACTTGAATCTTCATCAGATTCAAATATCCCAGTGAGTGCATTCACATTTCTGTCAGAATCACTTTCTTGTTCACTCTCTGTATCATCAGACCAACATACAGAAAGTCCTTTCCTCTGCTTCTTGAGATGGGTGGGACATTCAGCTTTGATGTGTCCGTAGCCTTCACACCCATGACATTGAATTCCTTTGCTGGGCTTTTCATCTGACATCTTCTGGTGTTCACTACCTTTCCTGATGTCGAAAGGGATGTTCCGGACATGTGGTTTCTGCCTCCTGTCCATTCTTTTCAGCACTTTGTTGAACTGTTTTCCAAGGAGCACAACTGCATTAGTCAGACCTTCATCAGTATCCAGGTCATACTCATCTTCTTCTCCTTCATCATTGGACACGAACGCCAGGCTCTTGCTCTTCTTTTCAGTCCTATCCGAGAGTCCTAGCTTAAAGGTTTGAAGGGAACCAATGAGTTCATCTACTCTCATGTTGCAAATGTCTTGGGCCTCCTCTATTGCAGTGACTTTCATGTCAAATCTCTTAGGCAAAGATCTGAGGATCTTTCTCACCAGCTTTTCATCTGTCATCCTTTCTCCCAAGGCAGTGCAAGCATTGGCAATTTCAAGAATGTTCATGTGGAAGTCATGAATGCATTCTTCCTCCTTCATCTTCAGATTTTCGAATTTTGTAGCCAATAGTTGCAATCTGGACATCTTTACTTTGGAGGTTCCTTCATGAGTGGTTTTCAGAATCTCCCATGCATCCTTGGCAACTGTGCATGTGTTGATCAATCTGAAGATATTCTTGTCAACTCCATTGAATAGAGCATTCAAGGCTTTGGAGTTTCCAAGTGCCAATTCGTCTTCTTCTTTTGTCCAGTCTTCTTCTGGCTTTAATTCATCAGTGAGCTTTCCTTCTGTGTTCAGCATCTTGGGATGTTCCCAGCCTTTGATGACAGCTTTCCAGGTTCTGCTATCCAGTGATTTGAGGAAGGCCACCATCCTTGCTTTCCAGTATTCATAGTTGGTTCCATCCAGAATTGGTGGTCTGTTCACTGGTCCTCCTTCTCTCTCCATGTTCATCAGAATTTATCTCCCTAGATCTCACTCAGTGATTTAGAGTGCCCGCTCTGATACCAATTGAAATTCTGATACCGATGACAGATGTCGTACAGGATGTCACGACATCCCGCTTCAGAACATGCAGATTGTATATGACCGTATGAACAGATTAAACAAGTAAATAACACAAGAGAATTGTTAACCCAGTTCGGTGCAACGTCACCTACATCTGGGGGCTACCAAGCCAGGGAGGAAATCCACTAAAATAGTATTAGTTCGAAGATCTAACAGCCACTGTATACAACCTTCTCACCTAACCACTACCCGTGCAACTTCTACCTAAGAGCCACTCTTAGATAAGAGAACCCCTCTCACTCCCTCTCAATCACTCACCCGTGTTTACAAACAAATCAAAGACACACCAAAGATTGCTCTCTGAACAATAGAGATCAACTCTACACACTCAGGTCCAACACTTGACGTTAGGGTAACATCAAGGTGGCTCACAAAACACTCAAGTCCCAAAACTCACAAAATAACTCTTCAATCTCGGACTTGGTAGAAAACTCGTGCAGCCTTCATGTTTATATAGCAGTGTGCGTATCTGGGCTGCAACAACTTGCGCTGGATAAGATCTATCATTCTCCTGAAAATCTGCACTTAAAGATCTAAAAGATAAAGTTTGATCTTTTAGTTTTTATCTTTAATCTTTAATCCCTGAACGAACTATTCAAGTTTGTAATTCGAACTTTAATTATCTTTTAATTCGTTCCTAAAGATAGATCGCCAAATCTGTTGCTAACTGCACATTAATCTGTTAAAGATATAACAGATTTATGTGTCCAGTATTTTCGGGCAGGATGTCCTGGACATCGTATCCGACATCGTGGATCCTGCAGCTTCAATTCTTCATTTGACATTTTATCTTGCCTTGTGCATTGTGCAGCCCAATCTGATTCCTTGACATAACGTTGGACATCATGTGCAGCAACTCCAGCTTTCCTTCATTGTCTAAGTGCTTATGTTTTAACAAAATTTTAGCCAATCTTTTAAAACTCAGTAAAGCTAAGCACTAACATAATCAACAACATGCTTGTAATGGCCTTTGAACTTAAATGCCAACATTAATTTTTTGCCATCGAGATTTGACTTGATTCAATTTTCTCTCTAGTAGTCTAACTTTGCAGGACTAGCAAATAGATACATTTTGTGTGTCTAAATGGTAAAATTTTATAGGGAAGAATTGACATTGACAAGCAACGTTCATTGATCATCCCTTCAATGTTTATTTTGCAACATTCACTAACAATTTCTCACCTACCCTCAGCCCTCAATCATTGATCACTTTGCCTTGATTTCTAATCCCTTGGAAAACCAACGCAAGCAATCAACATTATCGTTTGGGAATTAGCAAGACTTAACCAAGATTATTCTACCTCTAAAGATAATCCCAATTAAGTATCCGATTTAGTTTGGGTTTCAATGAGACTCACCAAAGTGCACGTTAATTCTTGGAATCATCTATGAGGCACACAAACTCACAAAACATTAAGTATAAAAGGCGAATAATGTGAAAAAAGATTATGGTACTCGACAAACCAAGAGAGGGGGGTGAATTGGTTTTCAAAACAATCATACCCTAATTTCGTTCGGGGACTATCATTCGTTGATCTATTGATCCTTGCTAGTTGACTTACGGTGTTAAACGTCAGTTATAGTGCGAAATAGATGATCATTCAGTGTTTTGATCAAGAATGTGAAAAATACCAAAAAGGAGGGGCAAAAGGTCTTTTTATTGAGTTTCCTAGACCTTAGCTCGCCCAGGCTAGCCTCTGGCTCACCTAGGCCACCAACAGACTTCCATGTTAAGTAACCAGCTCGCCTGGCAAGCCAATTACTTCATGGCTAAGTCTTAGCATAGGCGAGCTGCAGGTCCACCAAATGCCATTTTTGGCTATAAATAAGCGTGAAGGGGGCTAAGGAAAGGGGTTCCAAGGTTCAGCATTGAGAGAAATTGAGAGAATTGAGAGAGAAGAAGAAGGAAGAAGAGGAAACGAAGCCAAGGCACTACTGAATTGCAACCGTGATCGAACCCTACATCGTTCCTTGTTTGGTGTTATTCGTGTGACCATCGGTTAGTTCTGTTTTTTTTTTTTTACATATTTGAATGTGATCTATGCACCTTTAGGGGTACCCCTTGTGTTTTGTGCACATTTTTCCTTTCCATCTATCATCGGTGATCTTGTTTTCTTTGTAAATTTCAATCTTAACCGATCACTAGTTTTGTAAAGTTGTATTTAAAGAGATCGAAAGTTAATAAACAAAACCAAGATAAAACCAATTCATAACTAATTTCTTTTTTTTTTTTTTATCAAATATCACTTGAGATCGTTTAAAGGTCCAACACCTTAAAGATTCTCTCCGTTTTTCAAAGTTTTAAACATCGTTTCAAGGTCCAACGCCTTAAATGACATTTTATTCACAATTAAAATCAATCTTTCAAAAACATAAAAATCAATTTAACACACAAACTTTAAGACTTAAAGAACTACGCAAGTCTGAATTCGTCATCGCATCCGAGGATATGTAGGAGCAAGGGCAACACCCTTGTCGACCCCAAAAAAATAAAAAATATAAAAAGGGAAAAGTAAATAATTCTGAAGCCAAGTTGCGCACATATAAAAGGTTGTCGTCCCTTGTGACGGGTGCGCGGGGTGCTAATACCTTTTCCATGCGTAAATAACTCCTGAATCCTTATTTTCAAAATTTGTAGACCTCTTTTTTTGTTTTTATAACGTTTTCCTCAAATAAACGTTGGTGGCGACTCCTACACATTTTTCTTTTTGGAAGACACTCCTTTGGCTTTTTGCCTCGCATTCCCGTCGTAGGGTAGGTTGCGACAAAAGCAAAACAAACTTTTAAAACCAGAGTTACAAAAACTTCTTTTGTAAGAATCGTATCACAAAACTTTTCATAAATCGAACTGAATCAATACTTAATCAATCCATCCTTTGTACAAGATCCTTCATTAAAGTTCTTTCTTTCACAAAGATATATCCTTAAACTTTTTAGAAAACTAAGAAATACAAAAATGAGAGATAAAGATCAGATCAAGAGAAGAAATACACAGCCTTTTTATATTGGTTCACTCTCTATCACTAGAGAAGCTAATCTAGTTATCTAATCCAAAACCAGAATTAGATTTTCACTATGCATAAAGAATCCTTACAAGCACTCCCAATCAATCTACTATTCCCACCCTGAAAAAAGAGACTTAGGCACACAACACTAGGATCCTTTGTGAATAAAAGCCTAAGAGAACCCTACTATTAGCCCAAACTAGAAACACCTATTCTAGCACACCCTAAGCAATTCATGCACAAACAAAAAGATGTGTAAAACCATACACGAAAACCAAGAGTAAAGATAGACATAACCTGATCAATCCTTTTCGTAAAACCTTGCTAGACTGAAGAGGTGTTCTTCTTGAACTCAAGAAAATGATACAACTCACTTATCACAAAAGATCTTCACAACCAAAAGATTTGAATGTGTGAGTTACTTTTTCTAAGAACTTTTCTTCTTCTTTATTTAACTAATAATCTTAGCTCATTCAGAGGCTTATTGTGTTATTTTTTAGATTCTAGAGACTATTTAGAAGATAACACAAGTTGGTTATTTACAGAGAAAATTGTTATAACTACTGGTAATCGATTAAATCTACAAGGTAATCGATTAATTCAATGAAGTAATCGATTATATTATCTTTTTAATTGATTAAAGTGTTCTTCCAAACACCTAAAAATGGCTCAAGAACAATGTAATCGATTAGATACTCAAAGTAATCGATTAAAGTGTTCTTATTCACTTCTGAACACTTGTAGAAAGAGAAGTAATCAATTATATCACATGGTAATCGATTAAAGTAGAGACTCCTAAATAAATTAGTTATTGTCTCAAAAATAATTGTGTAATCAATTACGATAAGACTGTAATTGATTAAATCGATATGAGAAATAACTCTGCAAGCTTAAGATAACTTGTGTAATCAATTACGAGAAGGTTGTAATTGATTAAAACAAAGAATTTTGCCTTCTGAAGAAACTTTTCTAACTTAGAAATTTTGCTTCTCACTTACTCATGATGATGCATGATGCATAAAAGATAAGATATGGACTAAGATGCAACATTCAATATAACAACCAATACAAATGTCACTCAAGGGAGTTGGGCAAGTAAAAGACAAAACTTCTTCAAGCTTTTCTCTAAGCTTCAAGCTTTAGTCTTCATGTTGTTCATAATGCTCCCCTATCTCCAACATAATGAACTTAAACAATATATTAAAGTAAGAAAATTACATCAAATAGGGTTCAATCATTTCCTCTCTTAGCCAAGAAAGAAACTAGCCACTAATGAAATACAAGAAGAGAGAAGAGAAAAGGGTTTTTCAGTGAAGGGTGGTGTGTAAAGGTGTTTTTTTTGCTACTGCGTAAGCCTCTCTATTTATAGAATCATAGATGTGTTTAATATATGCAAAATAATCTCATTAGTTTACAAAATAATATAATCTATACAAGGAAATTATCTCTTCAACTGATATAATATGTTTTAATTGTTGCAATTATCTTGCAAGTGATTTTGTTCATTTATCTTTGAGTTATATCTCCATAATTATCTCTACTTTGAATTAATTCAGTTTCCAGATGCACTGTCTGGTGTGATCCTCACTTAAGCGAGATATTTTCTGTAAAATTTCATCTTCTTCTCTGTTTGAGCTAGCTTGTGTAACACCCTGAAATTTTGATAACTGAAAATAAATGTTTGAGGTATTTCTTGTATTATTTAATTGCTTGATTAATTTGGATATGTTGAAGTGTTGTGTGAATTATCCTTGTGCAACTACTTGGTGTGGATTTTAGGTTATGTGGAGTTTGATTTATCTGTGTTGGAACTGCGTGATTCGAAAATTAACCCAAAACCTGTTTCGATAAAACCACGATCTCGGACTCATTAACCTTAAATCGCCTTCAAATTTGGACTATAGGCTCGCAACCTATGCCTACATGTTTGGACCGCTGGAATTTGAAAAATAAAATCCAGAACCTGAGATATGACCTTTGCACAGAAGCAGTGGAATATGTAGAAGCATGGATTCGCCCAAAACTCGCCCAGACGTGTTTAAGTTGGGCTAGCTCGCCCGAGCGAGTCTTGCATGTTACAAATATGATCAGTAGTGAGAAAAAACACATTTTCACTCTCTCTCTCTCTCTATCTCTCCAAAACTCTCACCAAAACCCTAGAATCTCCTCCTCCACCACCCACGAACATTGGTGACTACCACGAGTCACCGTTGCTTGTCGTTGGATCACCACACAAAGATGAACACTTTAATCGGAGCAGAATCTCAAAAACTAAACATGAGGATTCAATAGAGAATGAAGCCTTCAACCTTTTTTCCTGGTTTCTTCGAGGTAATCGTGTTTTCTATGCCTTCTCATGGTTAGTTTGAGCATCTATTAATATTTTTTGTTATTTGGGTACCGTTATTGGATGTTTTTTACACTTCCTTTGAAAATCCTTAGAAAATGAGACATTGTAAAAGTTTTCATTTAATAAAATTGATGTCATTTTCACGACCTTTGTTGAACCTTAGTCACACTAGCGTGACTGGAATTTCAAAATGACGTCTTTTTGATGTGGAGTCCAAAAACACCCTTTTTGCCCCTTTTAAATTTGAGTGGATATTTGACCCGAAATATCAATGTTAACCTTGTCTTTGAAATATATACTAAATTGTCTTCAATTTGGTATATAGAGTTTTGCATTTGGACTAACAGAGATGAACCTGAGGGGAGTTTTGTTGTACAAGTGACATCAATAACTTAAGAGGAGGTGAATTAAGACTTACAAAATTTCTCACTAATAAGTTTTTAACCACCTTTTTAAAAGATAGGCTCAAAATGAAGAAGAAGAAGCAACAATCAATTTAATAATGTTCTTTAAACATGCAACACAAAATTGATTGCAATAAAATAAATAAGATAAGGGAAGAGAGAACTGCAAACTCGATTTATACTGGTTCGGCCACTTCTCGTGCCTACGTCCAGTCCTCAAGCAACCCACTTGAGATTTTCCACTATCTCTGTAAATCCTTTACAAACTTTGAACACACCTTGGGATCCTTCACCCTTGTGTTCAAGATTCTCCAATTGACAACCCGTCTCTTGATTACAATTCTCACAATCCAAGAGACAACCAATCTCTTCATTACAATTGACTTTTTAAGATGAACAAAAAGATTTCTCTCCTTTAGAGTGGATGATACAAATTGAAGAACCTAGTGAAATTTCTCTCTTTTAGAGATGATAATACAATTTGAAGTTCCTAGATGAATTCTCAATAGATTTGCAAGTGTTTGCCCAAGAATTGTTGATAGAGTATTTGTCAATTATGTTCTCTTAGAATATCTCTCTCTTGCTTTTCGAAGTCAGACACACACATATATAGGCTTATTGTGCCTTTTCAAAATGATTTGAAGAGATGTGTCTTTTCAAAAAGCTTTTCTGAAATTTTCTCACTGATAATCGATTACTGGTTTCTGGTAATCAATTACACAATTATATTTTAAGGGTCATGACTTTTCAAAGTGTTTTCTAAAGTGTTATCGTTGGTAATCGATTACAAACATCTGGTAATCGATTACATGATTCAAAATTCAAGTTCAAAACCCTTTTTGAAAGTTGTTTGCAAACTTGTCTTCTAGCTATCAATTACCAGAGCCTTTGATCTCTCAAAAACAATTTGTTTTAAGGAAAAAACCAGTCAAGCAGTGAGATTGTTTAAGGCCTTATCTTTTTCTTGATCTTGTTTTCCTGACCTTAAATTAATCTTGAAGCAATGCTTAACCATGGAATGTTTGTTGAAGTAACCTTGTTCGATTCTACTTTGGCATCATCAAAACCCTGTATTCATACATTCATAAGTTTATGGTTAGTTTATAGCTTTTGATACCATAGTTGAGGTCAGGGAACCCAATTATGTGGTTGTATGTTTGTCCCTATTGCATCTTGGTTTTTAAGAAGAACTATTTTAAACTAATAAGATGCAAAATACCAGTGTTCTACTATGAGAAAATAATGGGTTACACACCTTTAAGCTTTGCGGATTTAGTTTTCGCTGGCGAAAGGATCGAAGTGTGTCTGAAAAGAGGCAAATTTGATTATCCTACTTTGATAAATGAGAAGCCTGGGGCAAATGGAGATAATGAGAAGGAGGGAGGAACCCATGTTGTGACTGCTGTTCCTACATGGCCAAATTTCCCACCAGCTCAACAATGTCATTACTCAGCCAATATCATCCCTTCTCATTACCAACCACCCAAATCATCCACAAAGGCCATCCCTAAATCAGCCACAAAGCCTGCCTGTCGCACATCTAATGCCAAGCACCACCCTTAACACAAACTAAAACACCAACCATGGAGGGAATTTTCCAGCGAAAAAGCCTGTAGAATTCACCCCAATTCCGATGTTATATGTTAACTTGCTCCCATATCTACTTGATAATTCAATGGTAGCCATAACCCCAGCCAAGGTTCCTCAACCTCCATTTTTCTGAGGATATGACTCGAACGCAACATGTGCTTATCACGGAGGAGTTCCAGGGCATTCCATTGAGCATTGTATGACCCTGAAACATAAGGTGCAAAGTCTAATTGATGCGGGCTGGCTGAAATTTGAGTAGAATTGCTTGTGAATTCTGACATTGGCAAGTGACACTATACATGGGGCAATTTGGAGGTTGTTGTTAGACGTCTCTAAATGACTCATTAGGATTTTCAAGTTTATGCCATTATTGTAAACCATAGTTACAATGCTAATAATATGGATAAATTTGACATCCTTGTCTCTCATCCTTTCACAATTACATCTTTGCTTGTTTAATTTCCATTGGAATATGAGTGTAAGTTGTTGGTTTGTTTGCTCAAGCGACCTGCGCTCCTGAGTTTTGACTTTCAAGACTGTTCAATCAGAAATTACTCGTTCTACTCGTTTGGTGAGGGTGTCCTAAAATGACGAGTAAAGTTAAAAAAAAAGTAAAAAGTTAAAAAAAATGTTTGATTGATTGTGTTTCAAATAAAAAGTACAGACATTCATGTGACCTCATTTTATCATTCCTGAAAGTTTGTCTTTTTGAGAGAAAAGTGAGTTATCAAGAACATGAGTCATTTGACTTAGTCTATCAATTGAAAATCCTTTAAATATTTCTCGTACTTGAAATTTCATTTTTGAGAATATGCACAATTTCTTTCATTTATTTTTCCTTGCTACAAGGTCATGACAAAAGACAAAACCCTACACTAGGGGCACCGTGCATGGGCCTTAAGCAAACCTAGGGGCAAATCAAAATTTCTCACCCGGTAGGTTGAAAGCTTGAAAGGGTGGCCTAAGCAAAAATTAGGGTTTTTCGCAACCTACCCATCGACGGGAGGGCGACGCGAGACTCACGGGTGCGTCTTCCAAGGAAGGAAAATGCACGGAGTCGCCACCAACGTTTATTCGAGGAAAACATCGGAAAAACCGGAAAATGCGTGGTCTACGAACTTTAAGTGAAAGGTTCGGGAGTTGTATTTACGCACGGGGAAGGTATTAGCACCCCACGCGTCCGTCACAAGGGACGGCAACCTTTAATCAAGTGTGCAAACATGAATTCAATTTGTTTTATGTTCCCTTTTACGTCTTTATATCTTTTTGTACCTTTTATATTTTTTTATCTTTTTGTGGTCGACAAGGGTGTTTCCCTTGCTCCTACGTATTCCTCAATTGTGGTAAGGAAATCAGACCTACGTAGTTCTTCGAGAACTAAGCGTTGGTTAAGTTGTTTTTATCCTTTTTTGCAAGATATATTTTTATTGAATGAAAGGTCATTTAAGGCGTTGGACCATTAAACGATCTTTCGATTCTTTTTGAAAGGAGAGAAAACATTAAGACATTGGACCATTAATGATCTCTTGTTATTTTTGAAAGAGGTAACAAAGCTACGTGTTGATTTTAGGCTTTTAGAAATCCACGTTTAACCAATAAAAGCAGAAAAGACCATTTCAAGGCGTTGGACCTTAAAAATAGCTTTTAGGTGATGACAAAAGTTTGATTTATGAATTGATTTTAGCCTTAGTTTCACTTTGGTTATTAGTCAATTTGATTAAGAAAGAAAAATCCCAAAGAAAAACAACCGATTGATTTTTTTGATTTTTTACTTAAAGATATTTTTTATTATTATATTATTATTTTGCCTCTTTTTTTGGTTTTTAACGTGGTTACGGCATGACCGAAATTTATTTTATTTTTGATTAGGCAAGAAAATGACTTAAATAAATGACTAAAGCACGTCAAAAGGGGGTACGAAAAGTAAATGAAATAAAAATAAAAGCACGTGAAACAAGTGGGGACCACTAAGGGCACATAGAATGAATTGAAAAGTTCAATTTTGGGAACTTACCGGTTGAAGACTGAAGAACGACGAAGAACGAACGAAGAACGGTGGAAAGCCTTTGCGAAATCGCCCACGGAAACGTCTTGGAAGCATTACGGAAGCGCCTCGGCTTAGATTTTCTTCACAAAAACAATTTTCTCACTAATTTTAAGTGATTCTCAGATACCAGGAGGGTTTGAACATTTTTGTTTTGCCTTCCTTCCCTTATTTGTAGGAAAAAGAGGGAGGAGCTTGCCACCCAGCTCGCCCAGGCGAGCTAGGGTGCTTCCTCCAGAAGGCGGTGCCTTCTAGTGGAACTTCCTAGAAGGCCCAAGTGGGCCTAATTGTTATTTGCACACCCCTGTTTACTAAATACACCCCTGCCTTTTTTTGCTGATTCTTTTTTCGTAACGTTGCGGAACTTTACGAATTACGTAACGATACTTGTTTTCTTTCCGTAATGTCACGAAACCTTATGGATTACGTAATCATCCCTTCTTTGGCTACCGGGATGTTACGGAACTTCACGGATTGTGCAACAATGCTTCCTTTTGACTTCCGGCATGTCACAAAACTTCATGGATTGTGCAACAATGCTTCCTTTTGACTTCCGGCATGTCACGAAACTTCACGGATTGTGCAACAATGCTTCCTTTTGACTTCTGGCATGTCACAGAACTTCACGGATTGTGCAACAATGCTTCCTTTTGACTTCTGGCATGTCACGAAACTTTACGGATTGTGCAACAATGGGTGCCAAGTACCTCGAAGTGGTCAAACGAGGGTCACATCCCAACAAACAGATGGTCCCTGGACGAAATTAGGGTATGACAGTTGCCTCTCTTTACTTGTCTTTTATTGGAGATAAAAGGGAAGTAAAGATAAGACACTAATTTTGTTCGAGCGAAACACCATTTGGCCGGTCAGTCTCCCCGCCAGCGGAACCTGCAAAAATTTTAAAAATGATCAGCACCGAACGACCAACATCATCCTGATACTGCTGAATTCGTTCCTCTTGGTTGACACAAGGCGTAGAATGACCATAATTTGTCTCTGCGTGCCATCGGACACGATCGCCTCTGGATGGCGAAAAGGTGTGCAGAATGACCATAATTTGTCTCCGTCCACCACTCGACTCACTGCTCCTAAATGACAAAGGGCGCAGAATGACCATAATTTGTCTCTGTGCATTTATCACTCGACTTGCTACTCCTGAACGACAAAGGGTGCAGAATGACCATAATTTGTCTCTGTGCGTTTATCACTCGACTCGCTGCTTCTGAATGACAAAGGGCGCATAATGACCATAATTTGTCTCTGCGCGTTTATCACTCGACTTGCTGCTTCTGACTGACAAAGGGCGTTGAATGACCATAATTTGTCTCTCTGCGCATTTATCACTCGACTCGCTGCTTCTGAATGACAAAGGGTGCTAAATGACCATAATTTTTCTTTGCGCGTTTATCACTCGACTCGCTACTTCTGAATGACAAAGGGCGCAGAATGACCATAATTTGTCTCTGCGCGTTTATCACTCAACTTGCTGCTCCTGAATGACAAAGGCGCAGAATGACCATAATTTGTCTCTGCGCGTTTATCACTCGACTCGTTGCTTCTGAATGACAAAGGGCGCAGAATGACCATAATTTGTCTCTGCACGTTTATCACTCGACTTGCTGCTCCTGAATGACAAAGGACGCAAAATGACCATAATTTGTCTCTGCGTGTTTATCACTCGTCAAGTCTTACAGATAGCAAAAGTGTGCGGATGACCATAATTTGTCTCCGCATGTCATCGGGCCTGCCGCCTCTGGATGACAAAAGGCGCAGAATGACCATTATTTGTCTCTGCGTGCCATCGGACACGACTGTGTCTGAATGGCGAAAAGGTGAGCGGAATGACTATAATTTGTCTCCGCATGTCATCGGGTCCGCCGCCTCTAGATGACAAAAGGCGCAGAATGACCATAATTTGTCTCTGCGTGCCATCGGACACGACTGTGTCTGAATGGCGAAAAGGTGAGCGGAATGACCTTAATTTGTCTCCGCATGTCATTGGGCCCGCCGCCTCAGGATGACAAAAGGGCGCAGAATGACCATAATTTGTCTCTGTGTGCCATCGGACACGACTGTGTCTGAATGGCGAAAAGGTGAGCGGAATGACCATAATTTGTCTCCGCATGTCACATGACCTCAGGGTCAGTATGACAGAGATTGTGGGGTGGCCGACAAAAGCGAGGCTCTTGCTCCTACGTATCCTCAATGAGGAACTCAGACCTACGTAGTTCTGGATAACTTGTGAGACTTAAATAGCCTCGGTGTTTTCTCCACTAAAATGCGAACATGCTTTAGTAAAGAGACAAACTTCCAACTGATCAGAGCAACATATGCTTTTTGGATGAAAAACAATGTGTCTAACGGGGAAGGAGAGTATGCTGATGAAATCTTCTTATAACCATAAATGATATTTTGGATGTTAGCATTTCGCTTCTAAATGACCATTTAGAGGAAACACGTGGTTCAACAGAAATAGAAGAAAATCACTCAAAGTGTATCGATCTCACACGGGTAAGTGTTTCATCCTAATTTCGGACCATAGATATGTTATGACTTGGCTTTGCAAATCATTTCCTATCAAGTCAAAGATTACATGCGTGATCATGGATCAATAGGACTTTTTCTTTGGAATGGTTTGTTTTCTTGGTGGGAAATTTAGCTTTGAGTGTTTTTGGCCTTTTCCTTTTTTTGTTTTTGTTTAGTTTGACGCGAACAAGTCACTGACGCACAGGATTTTGGTTGGTAACCAAAGGGAGAGGACCACTTTAGGTCATGGTTCCCTTTCTTTTCTTGTTTACTTGGTGACAACTCTGTATTGTTCAGATATTGTCTGGTCCGAAGACCTTTCTGCACATTTCTTCTATTTTCTTCCGATCCTTGATCGGGAATTTTCTTTCTTTGGCTTTCTTCCGATTTTTTGATTGGGAATTTTCTCCTATTCTCTCCTTTTTTTCTTTCTTTCTTTTTTTTTTTTGTTTTCTTCCGAGAGCAAGGATTGACATTCTCACCCTGGGTCAAGGTTTATGGTAAGTTGGGATTTCGGCTCAAGGCTTGTAGAACGGCTGGACATGACATATGTCAGGGTTTGGCCAGTGGTTCGGGGATAAAGGGGATGTCCCACATTATTTCCATGATACACATGCAACAATGATGATTAGGAAATTTTATGCAAAACTGGTCATGCATGCACCTATGTGGACACTCAAGCATCAAGTTTTTATGGTCATGTGACACTAGGGCTCAGGATTCATTTTCTCTACTGTAGTCAACCCAGTGTTTCCAAAATATGTTCCTTTATCAATTTGTGCATTCATCCGAGTCTATTTTTGGGTGTTCGGGAAAAATTTCACAGCGTTCATCCTTCAAGTGTATACACATTTTTTTCAAAAACTGGTTATGATCAATGAATTTTTTTCAAAGAAAAGTTGGAAGTTATCTCCTTTCACAAGCATGTTGTTTTCTAGCTAAACAACTTATTATTATTTTTTCTTTTTTCTCTCTTTTTCTTTTTCCATGAGGTATTTTGCTACCTAAACATATGTGTATTTTTGTGAGGTATTTTGCTATATACACGCGTGTCCAAGGTATCTTGCTACCTAAACATACATATATATGTTTTGTGAGGTATGTTTGCTATATACATGCATATCCAAGGTATCTTGCTACCTAAACACACATACATATATTTTGTGAGGTATGACTACCTTCCGAGCTTGTGCTTGTTTTATTTAAATTCCTAGGATCATGAGCAACTAGGTGTGTCCTACTATGACTTGAGAAACAAAAGTGATCAAATAACAAGCAGAGATTTAAAAGGTACTAGGTTGCCTCCTAGTAGCGCTTCTTTAACGTCTTGAGCTGGACGCACGATGACTTGTTGGTCACGGACCTAGTATGTTGCTTACCTTTGGCTTTGGACTTGGTCGCCTATTGGTCGCCCATGTGTCATAGGCAACGCTCTAACCTTTTTGTGGAAGAGCTGAGGTGAACTTTAGAGGTGGTGGCAGTGCGTCTGTTGTCTGCTACCGGCTATCCCCAGACTGCTGTGGTGTTTCGCCCTGCACTTGCCTGAGGGCGTAGTACTTCTTGATGAAAGCTCGATTAGTAGGGGGCCTAATGACCTTGCTGGGGGCGACAGGCACTCCGTAGAACTGACAAAGGCCCGTAATCAGAGCTGGCAACTCCTAGACCCTGTTGGACTTCTTTGGGTCCACTGGGTGTCTTGCGGGCACGATCCCTGCAAACAATAGATGACATCAGAAATCAGTTGAGCGATGTGCATACTTACCTATGTCATGATGGCATGACCTTGCTGGGGGGAATGGGCACCCTGTAGGACTAATAGAGGCCCGTAACCAGAGCTGGAAACCCTTGGGCCCTGTTGGACTTCTCCGGGTCCACTGGGTGTCTTTGTGGGTGCGATCCCTGCAAACAATAGATGGTATCAAAAATCAGTTGAACCATATGCATACTTACTTATGTCGGGACGACATAGACCAACTAATACTTCCGCAGGGGGAGATCGACATTGTGGTCGTTGGACGAAATGTTGCTAAGTAGCAACATCATCCATATCTGTGTAAGAGTGGTCATGTTGGTGCGCATGATCCGCACTCGTCTCTTTGCAGTGGCACGGGTGAAATCTTGCCCCGGTATGAATAGTAGTTGCGCGATAGCCTCCTCCTCCGGTTGTACTTGCATAGTTGGCCCTCCTCCAGGATCAAGGGGTGGCCTAGGAACTGATAAAAGGAAATTACTGGTCCCTTAATCGAGACTCTCGGTTAAGCATTTAAGGGCAGAGGACCTTAAATTCTCATAAGGTGTGGATATGGAACCCATTGAAAGTGAGGACGCATAGCCCTCTAAAGGCGAGGGCGTGCAGCCCTCTAAAGTTCAGGACGTGTCGCCCTTTGAAGGCGAGGGCGTGCAGCCCTCTGAAGGTGAGGATATGTAGTCCTCTGAAGTGGGGGACATGTAGTCCTCTGAAGGCGAGGACGTGTAGCCCTCTAAAGGCGAGGACGTGTATCCCTTTGAAGGCGAGGACGTGCAGTCCTCTGAAGGCCAGGACGTGTAGTTATTTGAAGGCGAGGACGTGTAGTCCTCTGAAGGCGAGGATGTGTAGTCCTCTGAAGGCGAGGACGTGTAGTCCTCAGAAGGCGAGGGCGTGCAGCCCTCTGAAGGTGAGGATGTGTAGTCCTCTGAAGGCGAGGACGTGTAGTCCTTTAAAGGTGAGGACGTGCAGCCCTCTAAAGGCGATGACGTGCAGCCCTCTGGAGGTGAGGACGTGTAGTCTTCTGAAGGCGAGGGCGTGCAACCCTCTGAAGGTGAGGACGTGTTGTCCTCTAACGGTGAAGGCGTGTAGCCCTTTGAAGGTGAGGACGTGTAACCCTCTAAAGGTGAAGGCGTGTAGCCCTCTGAAGATGAGGACGTGTAGTCCTTTGAAGATGAGGATGTGTAGCCCTCTGAAGGCAAGAACGTGTAGTCCTCTGATGGTGAGGACGTGTAGCCCTCTGAAGGCGAGGACGTGTAGTCCTCTGAAGGCGAGGACGTGTAGTCCTCTGAAGGTGAGGGCGTGTAGCCCTCTGAAGATGAGGACATGTAGTCCTCTGAAGATGAGAATGTTTGGTCCTCTGAAGGTGAGGACGTGCAGTCCTCTGAAGGCGAGGGTGTGTAGTCCTCTAAAGGTGAGGGCGTGTAGCCCTACAAAGGTGAAGGTGAGGACATGTTGTCCTCCGAAGGCGAGGACGTGTAGTCCTCTAAAGGTGAGGACATGTAGTCCTCGGAAGGTGAGGGCGTGTAGCCCTCTGATGGCGAGGACGTGTAGTTCTCTGATGACGAGGGCATGCAACCCTCTGATGGTGAGGACGTGTAATCCTCTAAAGGCGAGGACGTGTAGTCCTCTGAAGGTGAGGACGCGTAGTCCTCTAAAGGCGAGGGCGTGCAGCCCTCTGATGGCGAGGACGTGTAGTCCTCTGAAGGTGAGGGCGTGCAGCCCTTTGATGGCGAGGACGTGCAGTCCTCTAAAGGCGAGGACGTGTAGTCCTTTAATGGTGAGGACGTGCAGTCCTCTAAAGGTGAGGACGTGTAGTCCTCTGATGGCGAGGACGTGTAGTCGTCTGAAGGTGAGGGCATGTAGCCCTCTGCAGGCGAGGGCTTGCAGCCCTCTGAAGGTGAGGGTACTAGTACCCAAGGGTCCACCTTCATGAGAAAGCAAGAGATTGACTCATTGAGAGGGTCGATCATCCCAAATTCAAAAGATTGGATATTAGATGTAGGAAATCTATGCAGTTAACATGATTTTTAGGGATGCAAATGCATGCAACCTTTGTCGTGAAATTTGGTAAATGCGGACTTCATATGAAACAATGCAATGCAATAGAAAGTTGTACAATGTTCATGACATTTTTTTCCCTATTTTGTGATTTTGATTTTGATTTAATTAATTTTTTTTTTTTGGAAAACACAGATTGACTGTCCTTTTGAATGAGGTGATAATTCATGCAACCTTGTCTTATCTTTTGCAAATCTCTCCGGGAACTCCCCTAGAGTGTATGTTCTGTTTGATTTAGTCACTTGACCATTTTGGAGTGACGACAATGGAGCCGTTTGACGTTTAATCAATCCATATAAATTCCAGGGTTTGTCCCCCCCTTTTTTTTGTTTAAAAACATCGACGGGTGAGAACTTTTGATCTGCCCCTATGTTTACGATGCCCCTCATTGCCCTAGTGTAAGGCTTTGAGGTACCAATCATTGTCTTGTTTTCATGACCTTGTAGCTGGGAACCTATTGGGTGAGAACTTCTAATCTGCCCCTATGTTCACTTGAGGCTCATGCACGATGCCCCTCATTGCCTCAGTGTAAGGCTTTGAGGTGCCAATCGTTGTCTTTCGTCATGACCTTGTAGCAGGGAACCTATTGGGTGAGAACTTCTAATCTGCCCCTAGGTTTGCTTGAGGCTTATGCATGGTGCCCCTCATTGCCCCAGTGTAGGGCTTTGAGGTATCAATCGTTGTCTTGTTTTCACAACCTTGTAGCAAGGAAGAATGAAAAAAGCGATTGATTCTCAAAAAGGACTTTCAAGGACGAGAAATAGTTGAAGGATTTTTTTCAGTTGACGGGTTAAGTCAAATGACTCCTATTCTTGATAACTCACTTCTCTTAAAAAAGACAAACTTTCCAGAATGATTAAATAAGGTCACATGAACGTCTATATTTTTACTTGAAAACACAGTCAATCAAATGTTTTTTTTAAACTTATTTTTGCTTTACTTGTCATTTTACGTCACCCTCACCAAATGTGTAGCACGAGTAATTTCTGATTGAACGGTCTTGGAAGTCCAAACTCAGGAGCGCATGTCGCTTGAGTAAACAGACCAATGGCTTACACCCACATTCCGGTGAAAGTTGAATAAGCAAATATGTGTTTGTGAGAGGATGAGGGACAAAGATATCAAATTTATCCATTTTATTTAGCATTGTAACTGTTGTTTACAATAATGGTATAAACTTGAAAATCCTGATGAGTCATTAGAGACATCTAACAACAGCTTTCAAAATTTCCCCATGTGTGGCATCTCTTGTCAATGTCAGGACTTACACACGATTCTCCTCAAATTTCAGTTAGCCCGCATCAATTAGACCTTGCTCCTTACGCTTCAGGGCCCTACAATGCTCAATGGAACGCCCTGGGGATTCTTCATGACAAGCACACGTTGCGTTCGAGTCGTATTCTCGGAGAAATGGTGGTTGATGAACCTTGGCTGGGGTTATGGCTACCATTGAATTATCAAGTAGATATAGGAACAAGTCAGCATAGGACACCGAAATTGGGGTGAATTCTACAGGCTTTTTTGTTGCAAAATTCGTTTCCTGGTTGGTGTTTTGGTTTGTGCTAAAGGTGGTGTTCGTCATTGGAAGTGCGGTAGACAGGCTTTGTGGTTGATTTAGGGATGGCCTTTGTGGATAACTGGGTGGTGGGTAAGGAGAAGGTTTGTTATTGGCTGAGTAATGACATTGTTGGGTTGGTGGGAAACTTGGCCATGTAGGAACGACAGTCGCACCATGGGTTTCTCCTTCATTCTCACCCTCTTCATTTGCCCAAGTTTTCTCATTCGTCCAAGCAGGATGATTAAATTTGCCTCTTTTCAGACCCACTTCAATCCTTTCGTTGGCGAAAACTAAATCAGCAAAGCTTGAAGGTGTGTAGCCCACCATCTTTTCATACTAGAATACTGGTAATGTGTATACTATCATTGTTATCATTTTTTTCTTTGTCATTGAGGGAAAAACTTGGGCTGCCAGATCCCTCCACCTTTGGGCGTATTCTTTGAAAGACCTGTGCCCCCTTTTTGCACATGTTCTGTAGTTGCATCCTATCTGAAGCCATTATACTGACACTGCCTAACGAAGGCAACCATTAGGTCCTTCCAAGAATGGACTCGGGAAGGTTCCAAGTTAGTGTACCAGGTAACAGCTACCACAGTAAGACTTTCTTGGAAGGAATGTATCAGCAATTCCTCATCTTTTGCGTATGCCCCCATCTTCCGATAATACATCTTTAGATGGTTCTTGGGGCAAGTAGTCCCCTTGTACTTGTCAAAGTCCAACACCTTGAACTTGGGAGGGGTGATGATATTGGGTACTAGGAACAACTCTTCTAGATTAGCAAAGGCATAATCTTTGCCTCCTTCAATGGCCCCGAGCCTTTCCTCTAGATGATCCAACTTTTCCCATTTCTGCCATAGCATGAGGGTTTTTACCCGTTGTGGAATGCAAGGGGTGTGGTTGTGGGTGATACTGAGGGCCCTCCAATGTGTTTTGTAGGGGTATATCACCAACTGCTTGCCCTTAAGTGGCATATCCGAGGCAAGGCTCAAAGTTCGCTAGATTGTGGTGGGGCATTTCATGTGTCTCCCCCATGGGTTGAGACATGTGCATGATGAAGGTTGTCGGCTCTCAATGAGTATGGGGGCGGAGTTATTGGCATCCTCATTGGGAATGTATGCCACATTAGGTGGTGTATAGTTGGGAGGTAAGCCATATGGTGGGAAGGCATGCTTGTTTTGAATTTGCGCATAATGGGGGCTGCCCGTACTTCCCAAATCTTTGCCTATCATATCTGAGGTTGGATGATTCATTTGGTTAAGGCCAGATGGGGGTATCGGGTTCACCTTAGCAACAGCGCTGGTAGCGGTAGCTATAACCGCATTGGCTTCCATTATCTTCTTCATGCTCGTCATGGCCTCCATCATTGTGGCCATTTGCTCTTTCATGGCCTCCATGTCGGCCTTCATCTGCTCTTGCACCTCCTCTACTTTACCCATTACTCTAGCTCTAGCACAGGTTCGGTAAGGGCACCATAAAGTGTGTTCTTTTCTTTTTGATAACAATGATTAAGTTCGTTTTTTTTCAAGGAAAGAATGCAATGAGCAATGCAACCAATGAAAAGCATGAATGTATGCGAATGATGCACAGTTGAAGTATTGCAAATTTTTAAGTAGGATATGGGGTTGAATCAATTTAGATTTTCAACATGGTCCATGACATCTTCGTCAAGGTGAAACTGGAAGTAACAAGGACATCAACAGTCCTAAATGTGTTTGGTAGTAGATGAAGCAGCGATGTAACCCGATCCTTCTTTTGCCCCAATTTTTGCAAGATGGTTACTTCCATACTTCAACTTGACTTGATGAACCTTTTTCGTAAAAACATGAGCTTAGTTCAACCCTATAATCCAAGGAATGGCAATTCTGATCGCCAATACTTCAACAACCTTTCATAGGGATGAATGACTCGGGCATACTTTAAGCTATGCATGGAAAATGTAATTATGAAATTGAGATGCCCAAAGAAACATCATTTCCTAGTTAACCATGCATTAGGTACCATGTTCACTCATTTTGTTTTTAAGTGAAATGGGTTTATGATCCCAACATGGTTGGTTCATGGTACCGAATATATGCAACCAAGAATACACCATGAATTTTCATGCTTCCTTTTTTTGTTTTTGTTTTGCAGAGGAAAATGCAAGGATCATGCATGAGCGAACATGAAAACAAAAGGTATGCAGTTTGTAGAACAAAGAGTATGTTGAATGCATATGCATGATGATGCAATGACTCATGCAAAATGTGATGCTGGAATATGATAACGGACAAATGCAGGAACGATATGTTCATTATGATGCCATGAAGATATGCTTATGCGATGCATGATATGAATGCATGCTAGAGATAAAATGCGGGAGTGATTTGATTCGCACTTATCTTTGGAGTAGAAACATGGGATAAACTCATTTTATTCAGAAAGTTTATAACTAGTCAAGATCCGAGTGACAACACAAACTTCCTAGCGGTTTCTAATTATATGGGCCATTTAAGTCTATCAAATGCTGAAAATAGTTGAGAAGTCTATGGATCTCCTCGGGGGCGGAGTAGGTGTCCGCCATTGCTTCGGCCTTGGCTAGCAATCGGGGAAGTTCTTGACTCCCGTTCAAGGTAAGAGCAAATCGGTCCATCCACGTTGTTGCCTCTTGATGTAACGAGTCGATCACCCTTTCTCTAGCCTCCTTTTTCGAGTACACTTGGGCATACTCGTCCGCCACTTTATGCTCGTAGGCCGTGGCTAGATTCACTTCTTCTTGGTACTTGCTGACGATGGCTAGCATGTTGGTCTCTATCTCGCATAAACGCTGAGACAAGTTTCTTTTAGACCTTGAGCAAGCAGCTAACTCCTCTTTCAAGACCATGCTATGTGCTCGTGATTGGTCTCTCTCTTCCCTTCGAAGCTTGAGCTCACTATTGGTGCCCCACAAAGCTCCACGGAATTTGTCTCGGCCATGCTCTTCCTTGCGAGCCCTTTTGGTTTCTTGTTCAAGGACTCTTGCGGTAGCTGCATTTTCTTCTCATAACCCGGCACACTTTTTTTGGACGTTTGTAGCGACCAACTTGAATTTTTCTTTGGCAAGTCTTGCTTTTCCTAGTTCTATTTTTAGAGCTCGGACTTCTTCATCCTCTTCCGGAGCTTCGAAGTTCTCTTCGTTGATAATCTTTAACTGGGAGAGCCAATCTAACCCTCGTGTACGAACTTTCAGCCATTCATGATAACCACCGATGATGCCATTACGGATGCCCCTAAGTTCTTTATCTTTCCTTAACGGGCCTTCCCACGCCTTATGTAACACCCTGATATATATATCTATATATTATTAGTAATTATGTTTGATGTTTGATTATTTGTTGCGTTATTTTCATCCGTAATTATTTTTAAGGAAGTTAATTTAGTTAATAGAGGGGTGTGGATAGATAAGGATCTAGCTTCTCAAAGAATCCTCTTGAGAAAGCTTCTCAAAGAAGCCACGAGGAAGCTTCTGGAGGAATCCTCTTAATGAAGCTTCTAGAGAAAGCTACATGAAGCTGCCTTGGTAAAAACACTTCCCAGCCTGCGTTAACCGTTGGATCTTCTCGAAATGTGGTCTGCAACTTCAAAAGACAATTTTCCATGATCTGACCGATGGGATCTTCAAGAAGATGTCTGGAGTGTGCTAGAAGCCTCTTAATGAAGCTTATGGAGGAAGCCTCTTAATGAAGCTTCTAGAGAAAGCTACATGTAGCTGCCTCGGTAAACACGCTGCCCAGACTTCATTAACCATTGGATCTTCTCGAAATTTGGTTTGCAACTTCACAAGACAATTGTCCATGATCTGACCATTGGGATCTTTGAGAAGATGTCTGGAGTGTGCTAGAAGCTTCCATTCCCGAGAGCATTTCTTATTTAAGCATTTCAGCCTTTGCTTTCGTGTAGCTTAGGAAAAACGTCATTTCATCTTCTTTCTTTCTTTCTTCCAAAGCCATTTCTAAAGTTCCAAGAACTTTCTCCATCACCAACAGCCACCATTAGCCACCACAAACCATCATTTTTCTCCATTGAAAACCCACACCGAGAGGAACCCTTCAACCGAAGCGGAATCTTCCAACTTGGCTTGCGGTTCCGGTGGAGAACGAAAACCCTAATCTGACCTTTCATTTTCTTTCGAGGTAACCATGGTTCTATGCTTGTTTCTCGTTAGTTTCATCTTGTCTTTGCATCTTTTCTGACTTTGGAACCGCCATTGTATGTCTTATGCTTCCTTTGAAAAACCTTAGAGAAAGAGACTTTGTAAACGTTATCCTTTCATGAAATGCATGTTATTTTCGTAACCTACACTGAACCCCGGTCACATTGGCGTGGTCGGAATTTTCAAATGACGTTCCTTTGTAAAACCCAAAATGCTCTCAGCTCTTTCATGTAGTGATGAGGGTGTTTGACCCAGAGCACTGCTACTAGCTTTGTTTTCTGAAATCCATACTAAGTCTCCTTCGTTTTGGCATGGTAGAGGCTTGTTTGGAATCAACGAGCAAGGACAAAAAAGAATCCTCAAGTGACGCGACGAGGAATCCGCGGGGTAGCTCACGATAGGTAAGGGGAGTTTATTATAAAATTTACCGTTTTAACACCATAGTTAGGGTCAGGGAACCTAGCTATGAGGATATCTACCTGTCCCTGTTGCATGCTGATTTTTCTTCAAAGAAAATTACGTTTTAACTAATGGGATGCGATATATATATATATATATATATATATATATGTGTGTGTGTGTGTGTGTGTGTGTGTGTGTGTGTGTGTGTGTGTGTGTGTGTGTGTGTGTGTATTGTGATGAATGATATTGTTTTGGTTGTTTGAAATGTGTTGTTTGAAGACCGTGCGTGTGGAAATGATATTGTTGTGTTTGTTTGAATTGTTGTTGATGTTGCTATTGAGGATTTTAATTGATATGTGATGATAATGATAATTATGATGATATTGATTTGAGATGATGTTGTTAAGAAAGACCACGCCAACATGAATTGTTATTATTGATGAATATGTGAATATGAAATGAGGTTGTTGTTGTTGTTGATAACGTCATTGAGATGAGATGATATTTATGTTGTGAATGACATGGAAATACGATTTGTTGATTGATGCTGGAAATGCATTGGCATGTGCATGTTGTGTATGTTCGTGGGGGGCACTGTGCACTGACCTTTCATGGTCTTTGGCACTAGCTTTTGGCCACGTTCATACGTTGGATGTTGTGTATGATCGTGGGGGGCACTGTGCGCTGACCTTCCAGGGTCTTTGGCACTAGCTTTTGGCCACGATCATACGTCGTATGAAGTGTATGTCATGGGGGGTAGAGTGCATTGACCTTGTCAGATGGCCCAGACGTGGGTAACTAGCGTGGTTAGAGAATCTAAGCATTTCTGAGGGGATGCTTAGGTGTTTTAATTGGTCCATGGTCTTTGGCACTTACTTTTGGCTGTGATCATAGCTCATACGACACAGGAAATAGAGTAACTGTGGCCAAGTGTACTTTGTACTAGGGGGCTTGTCACTTGGTAGGGAACACCTTTGGGCTCCCAGGCTGATCACCTATGGGAGGGGGGTTGTTACGTGCACAACCGGGTAGTCTCGACAAACTCAGCACAGTTCCCTAAGTGAGAGTGTCGTGTGGACACGCTTAGGCTATTTCCTGAGGTTTGGTTGTTGTTGGTACGTACCACATTGCATCTGAGTGTTGAGTCAGGTGCATGCATCATTCTGTGCAGTCTTGATTGGGTCCATGGATGGATGATGAGTAATTGTTGGATGTGAATGATGAATATTTGTTGGATATGAGTGTTGAATAATGATTGTTGTGTATGCTTATCATGTTTGCCTGTGTTCCTTGCTAATTTTGGTTATTTGGAATTGGTATTGGTTCTTTTATAATAAACTCACCCTTGCAATTTTGTATCGTGTGGTTGATACCTGTGATGATCACGAACCTTGTTCATGGGAGCAGAATGGCAGTGGTAGGGTGTAGGGAGTAAGATTCTGGTGAGGAGCCGCTGAGCCAACGTAATGACGTTGGCGTTATTTTGGGAGAGAGTTGTGTTTTGTAATCAACTCCCCCATAGTTGGTTTTTAAGTTTTATTTTGTTGAGTTAAAGATGTAAAACTGGAATTTTAATTATATATATGAACATATTTAATTTTCGTTATGTGTATGACATGTACCGAATTATTGTTTCTATGTAATTATGCATATTCACTTAAGTAATGGCGTGTTGTTGGATGAATTTATGTTGTGACAAAATCACTTTTATTTTCATAATAAAAAATTAAGGGAGTTCTTTTTATAAAAATTGAAATTATCGAATATTAGAGTGTGGATACCGTAGCGACGAGGCGGGTCATTACACCTTATGTACTCTTTGTATAATTTTGAAACTTTGCGCACCGAAATCTCTCACAAGGAAAGGAGAGAGGCTTTCTTCCGTCGGTGCTCCCCTCATAGGGTACCCTAACTGTCTTATAGTAAGTGTGGGATTGTAGTTAATGCAACCCCTCGTTCCTATCAAGGAGATGTTTGGGTAGTCCCCACATGAGAAGAGAACTCCCTCCTTTCCTTCCTTCCATCGAGGAAACCAGTTGATTGTTCCGCCTCCTATCCCAGCCAAGTGTTGGTCCCAATCTACTCCTCTCTTTTCGACACACGAGCGATGGCTTCGGAGTGGACATGGATGCCTTATGTCTTGTTGGAATAGGTGCGAAACCAACCATACACAAAGAGCGGGTAAACAACAGATGATCCGTGCGCTACTCTTCTCGCACCTTCGGTCCAATGTGTCAAATAAGTCCGCCAAAATAGCTACCACCGGGCTCTCTTTTCTATGGTGATATGCAAGGAAAGCATCAATTGCGGCTAGGTCCACCAAATCATCCATGTTTGGAAAGAGGACAACCCTAAAGATTAGCAATGCTAATACGTCCATAAACGGACCCACTCCTCTTGATTTGCCATATCCCTTGCCTTGCCTTCTAAGTACATCCGTGGTAGGCCCACTACGCCGTTTCGAGATTGCTTTACACGATCCAATCCTCTCGCTGAATCCTTGACCACAACTGCAATCTTGCTCAAGGAGGGAAGAAACCCGGAGAAAAGATACGGTTTCCTTCCCCCAAGAGGACATCCTAGAATCTCCTCAAATTCTTCGACAGTCGGTACTAATTGGAAGTCTCCAAATGTGAAGCATCTCAAAGGCTGGTTATAGTATTGGGTGAGTGATATAACGGCTTCTGTGGATATCTCTGCTATGGTCAAATCTAAAATTTTTCTGTACGCCTTGCGGAAGGCTTGCATTTGGAGAGGTCCCATCAACCGCCCCACCTCCTTAATGCTGGTGATATCTAGGCCCTTAATCTTGACTTGATAAAACCTTTTTCCAGTTTGATTTGTTCCCATGTTTTACTAAAGTGAAACAAAAACCCAAAGCGAAGCAAAACTCTGACATCTATCATGGGTGGAATGGATGAATGCATATGACACAGATGCAATTTATGAATACGGGAGCCCGAGAAATTGTCTCCTTCTTAGATACAACGTCTTGGGGTAGCACGGTGCCTGACGTATGTATTTAAGAAGGTGATATGGACCTTCCGTTGGTTTTGCCAAAAAGAGGGGATCAAGACGAACCCTGTGCATGATGCATATGCGAAAGGCACAATACGGGGATGTACATAGTACGAAAATGTCCACAAACAAATATAAGCAAAGGGGTACATGACACTTAGGACTACATGCATGGCAGTGTGAAAAATGGCACGCAACGTGTTTGCTCTGTGCCCCTATTTTAGGGACCTACATGGGAGGGAGCTAAAAGGGCCTTTTAGTGATAATTCCCAAGGTGGTCATATCTCTCTTGATGGCCTCTAGAGCTATCATCCCCTTCGAAGAACATATTGCAGCAATAGGGACTACTAGCAACAATATGTTATCAAAGAGAAAAACTCTAGATGAGGGTTCACTGTAATCAAGCAAGTCGGAGACCTAGCATGATCACAGATTCACCTCCACTCCTTATGTTCCCACGAACCCGGGTATAGGGCCCTTTTTCAACTCACTATGTGTGCAAATAGTGTTGGTGTTTGTGTGCATCAAATGAATAAATATTTACCTCATGCATACATTTTAAAACACACTAAAAGCATCAAAGAGTTATATATACAAGAACATAAGGAAAAGAAAAGGGAACAAAGGAGAAGTCATGGTAAGGAATGCACACTCATTGATTGGCCTAACTCTCTAAAAACAGTCCCTAGTGGAGTCGCCAACTGTCGCAACCTACCCTTCACGGGTGCGTCTTCCAAGGAAGGAAAATGCACGGAGTCGCCACCAACGTTTATTCGAGGAAAACGTCGGAAAAACCAAAAAAGGCGTGGTCTACGAACTTTAAGTGAAAATAGGGGAGAAGCTTGCCACCCAGCTCGCCTAGGCGAGCCAGGTTGCTTCCTCCAGAAGGCACCGCGGTGCCTTCTGGTGGAACTTCCTGGAAGGCCCAAGTGGGCCTGATTGCTATTTGCACACCCCTGTTTACTAAATACACCCCCTGTCTTTTTTTGCTGATTCTTTTTCCGTAACGTTACGGAACTTTACGAATTATGTAACGATACTTGTTTTCTTTCTGAAATGTCACAAAACCTTACGTATTACATAATCATCCCTTCTTTGGCTTCTGGGATGTTACGAAACTTCACGGATTGTGCAACAATGCTTCCTTTTGACTTTCGGCATGTCACAAAACTTCACGGATTGTGCAACAATGCTTCCTTTTGACTTTCGGCATGTCACAGAACTTCACGGATTGTGCAACAATGCTTCCTTTTGACTTTTTGACTTCCGGCATGTCACGAAACTTCATGGATTGTGCAACAATGCTTCCTTTTGACTTCCGACATGTCACGAAACTTCACGGATAGTGCAACAATGGGTGCCAAGTACCTCGAAGTGGTCAAACGAGGGTCGCATCCCAACAAATAGATGGTCCCCGGACGAAATTAGGGTATGACAGGGTTGAATAAAAATAAAAAATAAAAAAAAGAAAAAGAAAAGAAAGAGAAAGAAAAATCAGGGGCGTGTTATTAGGGTTTTGTCCCAAAATCCAAACTACAAAAGGATCTAAGTCAGGATTTGAAATGACACATGGCCATGTTTCAACATCCTAAACACTAGTTTATCCTTTGCCTACCCCTCAGAGCCAAAGTATATTTGTTTTCCAAAAACAAAAAAAAAGCAAAAGCAAAATAGGAACCCTGAGTAGGAACCACCGCTAAACCAGCGGGAAGAGCAAGGCAAACAACACATGCATGAAGTTGGGCAACAACAAAAAAAAATCCACCAAAGGCGAGTAAAGAAAAAGAGAGACAAAGATTTCCAAATTTTGCTAGAAAGGCACAAAAGTGCAATGAAATATTAATGTATAAGACAAAAAGAGTAGAGCCCAACCCAAAAGTACAAGCAAGACTCTCAAGGTTCTTACTCAATATAACCCTCAAACACTCTTTGAGCCTCTAATCCTTTCTTTCATAGCCCTCTTACCCTTGACCATGTTACAAGCCCAATAAAGCCCATGTGAATCAAGGAATGACTAAATTGCTTTTAAGTTGGGATTTTGGAATGAAACCGGCAAACGCTTGTGATTGTTGAAAAAAAAGATATATATCTAAAACAAAAAAGAAAAACCCCCGAGGTTTCAGACTCGCACATTTGAGAAAAAAACTCATTTGACCAAGAGCTCGTGGAAGATGCCCAAACATCTGATGTTAGTCTCTCATGCAGACTCCTTTATGATTCCTTTCGAAATCCAAGGGTAGCTTCGTCATAAATTCTTTCAGGATTAGCCCTTTCCATTGAGTATCAGTGAACCAAAAGGTTTCACTTGGTCATATACCAAAGGGTGACGGTCCATTGCCATCCTTCAACGGTGCATACGATTGGTCCGAGAGCCATATTTTTTCTTGTTGTGTAGAATAATCGAAGTTTTTAGAACAGAAAGGGAAAAACCCTAGGATCAACATTTCAATTGATTGATTAACTGTCAAACGGCTTCACTGCCATCATCCAAAGTTGTCAAGTGATTAAATAAAAAAAAAACATACACTCTGAGGGAGTCCCCGAAGATATTTGCAAAAAGATAGGATGAGGTTGCATGGGTTATCACATCTTTCGAAAAGAGACAATCAATCTGTGTTTTCCACAAAAAAGGAAAAAAATCAAATCAAAATCACAAAAATAGGAAAGAATGTCATGAACATTGTACAAATTTCCATTGCATTGCATTGTTGAATACAAAGCCTGCATTTACTGCATTTCAAGATAAAGGTTGCATGCATCTGCACCCCAAAAAAAAATCATGTTCAAATGCATAGATTTCTCCTTAAAGATGAGAAGCCCTCTTAAAGAGTCAATCTCTTGCTTTCTCATAAGGTTGAGCCCTTTAGTACTAGTGCCCATTGGTTTGTTTCATAGGGCTCAAAGTCCTCACCTTTGCAGGGCTCAAAGTCCTCTCCTTTATAGGACTCAAAGTCCTCACTTGATCTTTTATAGGACTCAAAGTCCTCACCTTATCTTTTATAGGACTCAAAGTCCTCGCTTTTATGCCTTCATAGAACTCAAAGTTCTCGCCTTTGTAGGACTCAAAATCCTCACCTTTATCTTTCATTGGACTCAAAGTCCTCGTCTTTATCTTTCACATGACTCAAAGTCCTCACTCGCCTTTATAGGACTCAGAGTCCTCTATTTTTATCTAAGTCCTCTGTCATGCATGCTTTTAGAGACTATTATATTCTCCGTTTGCCTTCCAGAGACAATCAAATTCGTTGGCACGTAGAGACAAATTATGGTCATCTGCCCCTTTGTCAAAGATTCCAATGTCTTTCGATCAAGACTATTGAAGTCTCCTTTGCCTTCTAGAGACAAGTAAGTCCGTTGGCATGCAAAGACAAATTATGGTCATTTGCTTCTTTTCGAAGACTTCAATGTCATTAGACCGAGACTATTAAAGTCTCCTTTGCCTTCTAGACACAAGCAAATCCGTTGACATGCAGAGACAAATTATGGTCATCTGCCCCTTTTTGAAGACTTCAATGTCTTTTGACTGAGACTATTAAAGTCTCCTTTGCCTTCCAGAAACAAGCAAGTCTGTTGGCATGCAAAGACAAATTATGGTCATCTGCCCCTTTTTGAAGACTTCAATGTCTTTCGACTGAGACTATTAAAGTCTCATTTGCCATCCAGAGACAATCAAGTCCGATGGCATGTAGAGACCATCATGGTTATCCATTTTCATTATTTTTAAGACTATTAAAGTGTCCTTTGCCATCCAGAGACAATCAAGTCTGATGGCATGCGGAGACCATCATGGTCATCCACTTTCGTTGTTTTAAAGACTATTAAATTCTCCTTTATCATCCAGAGACAATCAAGTCCGATGGCATGCGGAGACCATCATGGTCATGCATTTTTGTTGTTTTCGAGACTATTAAAGTCTCCTTTGCCATCCAGAGACAATCAAGTCCAATGTCATGCGGAGACCATCATGGTCATTCGCTTTCGTTGTTTTTAAGACTATTATAGTCTCCTTTGCCATCCAGAGACAATCAAGTTTGGAAACATGTGGAGACAATCATGGTCATCTGTTTTCCTTGTTTTTAAGACTATTACAATCTTCTTTGCCTTCTAGAGACAATCAAGCTCATTGGCATGCAGAGACAATCAAGGTCATTTGCTCATTTACATTTCGAAGACGACAATGTCTTCAAAAGGTGACAATTTCTTCATTTACATTTGATGTGCCATCATTTTCTTCTATTTTCTAAACCCTTTTTGCACCATTTTAATTATTGATTGGTCTTAATTGTCAATTAATTAGGCAGTTTTATTATTTGGGCCCATTCAGCTAATTTGATGTTTTTAATCTAATTTCAGGAATTAATGAAGCATTGGGCTTGAATCTAGAATTGGGCTTGGACTTGAAGAGGGCAGACTAATTTATTCTATAAAATTAGATCTTATCTTATCTAGATATTATTTAGATTTGATCTCATCTAGATATTATTTCATCTAGATCTTATCTTATCTTATCTTATCTAGATTTGATTTGATTTTACTTATGGGCTTGGATTTAAAACATATTTGTAAGCTTTGGGGCTGAAAAAAACTATATAACAGCACCAAGGTTCTAGTTTAGAGGGCCCCCTCTCTCCCTCGCGGGAGACTCTCTCTCTCTCTCCTCTCTCTCTCTTCTATTTTTCGTTTTTAGTTTTAGTCTTTCTTCTCTTTCTCTTTTATTTTCGTTTTTTTTCAATTCCAGTTCAGACTTTTAGTTTTATCAATAAAATTTCATTCTCTATTTGATTAATGGAAGGCTAAGTCCGCAGCGTTGTTTTCCCTTGAGGATCAAGCACAATTCTCTTTGAGGTTCTATTATTACTGTTAAATTCTGTTTAGTTTTTCCTCTTCACTAATTACTTTGAATTTGTTGCTTTTAATTCATGCATGCTTAGTGCTTGATTAATTGTCTCTGCGCTTAATTTACGTTCATGCTTAATGATCGTTTATGAGTAATTGGTGTATGTGATGCTTAATCACATAATGAATGCCTTATGTTGAATTTCGCTTAGTAATTTAATTTAGGGTTGGATTAAGTGGTTAAACTGATAAAGGATAAACTCTCGTAACCTAGGATAAGAGACTTGCTTGTGAATCAAGGGGAAGCAACGTGTTTTAATTATGATATTTTCTAATTCACATATATTCGCTGTTTAATTTACAAAAGCAAACAACCCCCCCCCCATCGTTACTGTTACTGTTACTGCAAGTATATTATGAACATTTGGCTTGTCACTGCTCGTTGGGAAACGACCTAGGATCACTTCCTAGTTACTGCATTTTCATGTTTATTTGATTCGGGTACGACCTCGATCAAATTTGGCGCCGTTGCCGGGGAGCAGTGTCCAAAGGTTCATAATAGCTAGCTATTGTTGTGTGTTTAATCCTTTCGTGTTTTATGTTTAATTGTTAGTATTGTGTTAGTATGTGTGTTAGTGTTGATTAGTTCACTGGTATTGATAACAGACAAATCCAGAATCCATATATCTAGGCTAATTAGACTTGTCAGGTTTTAGCGATTTTAATATATAGATTTTAGTCCTTATTTTCATTGTCGGTCTTCCTTAGAAGTAGTTATTCCTTATTTTTTACTGTTGGGTTTTAGGAGTAAGTATTTAGATTTAGTAGATTTAGATCTTATTTATTTGAATTTCTTAGAAGTAGTTATCTTTATCGCAATTTAAATATTTTATCATATCTTATCTTTAAATTTTTTATCTTATCTTATCTATTATCTTTATCTTCTATTTTGATCTTTCAATCTTTTATCTTCGAATTTTATCTTTAAATATCTTATCTTTTCTTTTATCTTCTAATTTTATCTTTAAATATCTTATCTTTTCTTTACCTTATCTTCTATCTTCTATTTTAAATTCTTATCTCTTGCTTTTAAATTGGGTTTGCATTAATCTAAATACAAACAAAGTCCCTGTTTCAGTCTTGGGTGTTTTGCTGTGAAGATTGTGCAGCCAAGCAGGAAAGATTGGAGTACCAGGCTTGATGACGCTCTCTGGGCACATCGGACTGCCTACAAAGCACCCATAGGAATGTCTCCTTATCGGGTTGTCTTTGGAAAGGCATGTCATCTTCCAGTGGAAATTGAGCACAAAGCATACTGGGCAGTGAAGACTTGCAACTTCTCTATGGATCAAGCTGGCGAGGAAAGGAAGTTGCAACTGAGTGAGTTAGATGAAATCCGCCTAGACGCCTACGAGAATGCCAAGTTCTACAAAGAAAAGACCAAGAAGTTCCATGATAGCATGATAGTTAAAAAAGACTTTGTGGTTGGGCAAAAAGTGTTATTGTATAATTCTAGGCTTGGACTCATGAGTGGTAAGTTGAGGTCTAAGTGGATTGGTCCTTTTGTTGTTACTAATGTTTTTCCTTATGGTACAGTTGAGATCAAAAGCGACTCCACAAACAAGAGCTTCAAGGTCAACGGACATCGACTTAAGCCATTCCTCACGAACCCTTCTTTAGTGGACGTAGTGGTGGAGGAGACTTCCTTACTCCACCCTACTCTTCCTCCACCATGACTTAGGGAGTTTTTCTTTTCCTATCTCCTTCTTTGCTTTTATTACACTTGTCCGATTCTCTTTGATGATTTAATTGTTTTTAATCTTTTAATTGTGCTACATTGAGGACAATGTGTTGTTTAAGTATGGGGGGGGGGGGGGAGTGTTCTTTGGTTTTGCTAGTTTTGTTGGTTTTGTTAATTTGTTAGTTGTGTTAATTTGTTAATGTTGTTAGTTTCGTCGGATTTTCAGTTTAATATTTTGGGTCAATTTTGTGTGCACGTACGACTTTGCATGTTTTTCTTTGAATTATAGGATATGTTCAAGAAATGGGTAATTGTTTTGAAAATAAAAGTTCTTGACATTTTGTGACTTGAAATCCTTGATTCTTCTCTACATGTCACGATAGTTTTGAAAGCTCAATTTGAAAGTGATGATTTTACCTTTGTGAGAATTTGAGCCATCCATCATTATAATCATTTGGTGTGTTTTGCCCCATTGATTGCTTGCACAATAGCCTTGGCTTGATTCTTGTTGATGCGTCCTAATTCACATGCATATTTGGAAATGATTAAGGCAATTTTGTTCTTATAAGCTTCTAGCCAAATGGACTTACCTTGAATTAATTCCTTTGATAGCCCTTTTGAGCCTTGTTTCCCTTTCCTTGTTTTGAAGCTCACTACAAGCCTTAAGTGAAAAACCATGATATTACCATATCCTTAAGGAATTTTGGAGCTTTGGAATTGTTTTGGGAATAAGTGTGGGGGGTTTTTGTTTCATTGGACAACTTGTTTTGTTGACTATGCTTCATGATGTATTTTGGGCCATACTTGATGTACATTGTATATTGGTTAAATGTTGGACATGCTGAATGAAATGTTGTTTCTCAAAGGCAAAAAAAAAAAAAAAAAAAAAAAAAATTCAAAAAAAAAAAAGAAAAAAAAAAAAGAAAAGCAATAAGTTGAGTGAATAAGATCTTAAATGGCACAAGAATGATGAAACTCTTGGTTCTACTCTTCATGTTTAATTTTTATCTTTACTTCTTTTTATTTTCTTATTTTTTTTCTTAATATGCACTTATTCCCCTTTGCTCATAGGGTCTGCTCTTGTCTCTTGGCACAACAAGAAGAAAAATAGTGTAGTGTTAGTGCTTAGCTCTACTGAGCTTTAAAAGATTGGCTAAGATTTTGTTAAAACATAAGCACTTAGACAATGAAGGAAAGCTGGAGTTGCTGCACGTGATGTCCAACGTTATGTCAAGGAATAAGATCGGGCTGCACAATGCACAAGGCAAGATAAAATGTCAAATGAAGAATTGAAGTTGCAGGATCCACGATGTCGGATACAATGTCCTGACATCCTGCCCGAGAATACTGGAGTTGCTGTACAATGCAAGATAAAAGTCAAGTGCAGAAGTGAAGTTGCAGGATCCACGATGTCGGATACAATGTCCTGACATCCTGCCCGAGAATACTGGAGTTGCTGTACAATGCAAGATAAAAGTCAAGTGCAGAAGTGAAGCTGCAGGATCCACGATGTCGGACACGATGTCCTGACATCCGGCCCGAAAATACTGGACATATAAATCTGTTATATCTTTAACAGATTATTGTGCAGTTAGCAAGAGATTAGAAGATCTATCTTTAGGAACGAATTAAAAGATCATTAAAGTTCGAATTTCAAAGTAGAAGAGTTCGTTCAAGGATTAAAGATTAAAGATTAAAGATTCAAACTAAAAGATCAAAAGTTATCTTTTAGTTCTTTAACTGCAGATTTTTTCAGAAGAAGATAGATCTCCTCCAGCACAAGCCGTTGCAGCCCAGAAACGCAAATTGCTATATAATCATGGAGGCTGCACGAGTTCTGTACCAAGTCCGGGATTGAAGAGTTAGTTTGTGAGTTTTTGGGACTTGAGTCTTTTGTGAGCCACCTTGATGGTACCCTAGCATCAAGTGTTGGACCTATGTGTGTAGAGTTGATCTCTTGTGTCTAGAGTTGATCTCTAGTGTGTAGAGTTGATCTCTTTTGTTCAGAGTTGATCTCTGGTGTGTCTTTGATTTAATTGTAAACACGGGAGTGTGAGTGAGAGGGAGTGAGCGGAGGTTCTCATATCTAAGATTGGGTCTTAGGTAGAGATCGCACGGGTAGTGGTTAGGTGAGAAGGTTGTAAACAGGGGCTGTTAGACCTTGAACTAACACTATTGAGAGTGGATTTCCTCCCTGGCTTGGTAGCCCCCAGATGTAGGTGAGGTTGCACCGAACTGGGTAAACAATTCTCTTGTGTTATTTACTTGTTTAATCTGTTCATACGGACACATACGATCTCCATGTTCTGAAGCGTGATGTCGTGACATCCGGTACGACATCTGTCCCCTGGTATCAGAATTTCAATTGGTATCAGAGCCAACACTCGAAATCACAGAGTGAGATCTAGGGAGATAAATTCTGATGAACATGGAGAAAGAAGGAGGGCCAGTGAACAGACCACCAATTCTTGATGGAACCAACTATGAATACTGGAAAGCAAGAATGGTGGCCTTCCTCAAATCACTGGATAGCAGAACCTGGAAAGCTGTCATCAAAGGCTGGGAACATCCCAAGATGCTGGACACAGAAGGAAAGCCCACTGATGAATTGAAGCCAGAAGAAGACTGGACTAAAGAAGAAGACGAATTGGCACTTGGAAACTCCAAAGCTTTGAATGCTCTATTCAATGGAGTTGACAAGAATATCTTCAGACTGATCAACACTTGCACAGTGGCCAAAGATGCATGGGAGATCCTGAAAACCACTCATGAAGGAACCTCCAAAGTGAAGATGTCCAGATTGCAACTATTGGCTACAAAATTCGAAAATCTGAAGATGAAGGAGGAAGAGTGTATTCATGACTTCCACATGAACATTCTTGAAATTGCCAATGCCTGCACTGCCTTGGGAGAGAGGATAACAGATGAAAAGCTGGTGAGAAAGATCCTCAGATCCTTGCCTAAGAGATTTGACATGAAAGTCACTGCAATAGAGGAGGCCCAAGACATTTGCAACATGAGAGTGGATGAACTCATTGGTTCCCTTCAAACCTTTGAGCTAGGACTCTCGGATAGGGCTGAAAAGAAGAGCAAGAATCTGGCGTTCGTGTCAAATAATGAAGGAGAAGAAGGTGAGTATGACCTGGATACTGATGAAGGTCTGACTAATGCAGTTGTGCTCCTTGGAAAACAGTTCAACAATGTGATGAACAGAATGGACAGGAGGCAGAAGCCACATGTCCAGAACATCCCTTTCGACATCAGGAAAGGCAGCAAATACCAGAAAAAGTCAGATGTAAAGCCCAGTCACAGCAAAGGAATTCAATGCCATGGGTGTGAAGGCTATGGACACATCATAGCTGAATGTCCCACTCATCTCAAGAAGCAGAGGAAAGGACTTTCTGTATGTCGTTCTGATACAGAGAGTGAACAAGAAAGTGACTCTGACAGAGATGTGAATGCACTCACTGGGAGATTTGACACTGCTGAAGATTCAAGTGATACAGACAGTGAAATCACTTTTGATGAGCTTGCTACATCCTATAGAGAACTATGCATCAGAAGTGAGAAGATTCTTCAGCAAGAAGCACAACTGAAGAAGGTCATTGCAGATCTGGAGGCTGAAAAGGAGGCACATAAAGAGGAGATCTCTGAGCTTAAAGGAGAAGTCGGTTTTCTGAACTCTAAATTGGAAAACATGACCAAATCAATAAAGATGCTGAATAAAGGCTCAGATACGCTTGATGAGGTGCTGCTGCTTGGAAAGAATGCTGGAAACCAGAGAGGACTTGGATTTAATCCTAAGTCTGCTGGCAGAACGACCATGACAGAATTTGTTCCTGCCAAAAACAGGACTGGAGCCACGATGTCACAACATCGGTCTCGACATCATGGAACGCAGCAGAAAAAGAGCAAAAGAAAGAAGTGGAGGTGTCACTACTGTGGCAAGTATGGTCACATAAAGCCCTTTTGCTATCATCTACATGGCCATCCACATCATGGAACTCAAAGTAGCAATAGCAGAAAGAAGATGATGTGGGTTCCAAAACACAAGGCTGTTAGTCTTGTTGTTCATACTTCACTTAGAGCATCAGCTAGGGAAGATTGGTACCTAGATAGCGGCTGTTCCCGACACATGACAGGAGTCAAAGAATTCCTGCTGAACATTGAGCCCTGCTCCACTAGTTATGTGACATTTGGAGATGGCTCTAAAGGAAAGATCATTGGAATGGGAAAGCTAGTTCATGATGGACTTCCTAGTCTGAACAAAGTACTGCTGGTGAAGGGACTGACTGCAAACTTGATCAGCATCAGTCAGCTGTGTGATGAAGGATTCAATGTAAACTTCACAAAGTCAGAATGCTTGGTGACAAATGAGAAGAGTGAAGTTCTAATGAAGGGCAGCAGATCAAAGGACAATTGTTACCTATGGACACCCCAAGAAACCAGCTACTCCTCCACATGTCTATCCTCCAAAGAAGATGAAGTCAGAATATGGCATCAAAGATTTGGACATCTGCACTTAAGAGGCATGAAGAAAATCATTGACAAAGGTGCTGTTAGAGGCATTCCCAATCTGAAAATAGAAGAAGGCAGAATCTGTGGTGAATGTCAGATTGGAAAGCAAGTCAAGATGTCCCACCAGAAGCTTCAACATCAGACCACTTCCAGGGTACTGGAACTACTTCACATGGATTTGATGGGGTCTATGCAGGTTGAAAGCCTTGGAGGAAAGAGGTATGCCTATGTTGTTGTGGATGATTTCTCCAGATTTACCTGGGTCAACTTTATCAGAGAGAAATCAGAAACCTTTGAAGTATTCAAAGAGTTGAGTCTAAGACTTCAAAGAGAAAAAGACTGTGTCATCAAGAGAATCAGGAGTGACCATGGCAGAGAATTTGAAAACAGCAGGTTCACTGAATTCTGCACATCTGAAGGCATCACTCATGAGTTCTCTGCAGCCATTACACCACAACAGAATGGGATAGTTGAGAGGAAAAACAGGACTTTGCAAGAGGCTGCTCGGGTCATGCTTCATGCCAAAGAACTTCCCTATAATCTCTGGGCTGAAGCCATGAACACAGCATGCTACATCCACAACAGAGTCACACTTAGAAGAGGCACTCCAACCACACTGTATGAAATCTGGAAAGGGAGGAAGCCAACTGTCAAGCACTTCCACATCTTTGGAAGTCCATGTTACATTTTGGCAGATAGAGAGCAAAGGAGAAAGATGGATCCCAAGAGTGATGCAGGAATATTCCTGGGATACTCTACAAACAACAGAGCATATAGAGTATTCAATTCCAGAACCAGAACTGTGATGGAATCCATCAATGTGGTTGATGATGATCTAACTCCAGCAAGAAAGAAGGATGTCGAAGAAGATGTCAGAACATCGGGAGACAATGTAGCAGATACAGCTAACAGTGGAGAAAATACAGAAAACTCTGATTCTGCTACAGATGATTCAAACATCAACCAACCTGACAAGAGACCCTCCATTAGAATCCAGAAGATGCACCCCAAGGAGCTGATTATAGGGGATCCAAACAGAGGAGTCACTACAAGATCAAGGGAGATTGAAATTGTCTCCAACTCATGCTTTGTCTCCAGAATTGAGCCCAAGAATGTGAAAGAGGCACTGACTGATGAGTTCTGGATCAATGCTATGCATGAAGAAGTCTATGTGGAGCAGCCAAAGGGATTTGCAGACCCAACTCATCCAGATCATGTATACAGGCTCAAGAAGGCTCTCTATGGATTGAAGCAAGCTCCAAGAGCTTGGTATGAAAGGCTGACAGAGTTTCTTACTCAGCAAGGGTATAGGAAGGGAGGAATTGACAAGACTCTCTTTGTCAAGCAAGATGCTGAAAACTTGATGATTGCACAGATATATGTTGATGACATTGTGTTTGGAGGGATGTCGAATGAGATGCTTCGACATTTTGTCCAACAGATGCAATCTGAATTTGAGATGAGTCTTGTTGGAGAGCTGACTTATTTTCTGGGACTCCAAGTGAAGCAGATGGAAGACTCCATGTTCCTCTCACAAAGCAAGTATGCAAAGAACATTGTCAAGAAGGTTGGGATGGAGAATGCCAGTCATAAAAGGACACCTGCACCTACTCACTTGAAGCTGTCAAAGGATGAAGCAGGCACCAGTGTTGATCAAAGCCTGTACAGAAGCATGATAGGGAGCTTACTATATTTAACAGCTAGCAGACCCGACATCACCTATGCAGTGGGTGTTTGTGCAAGATATCAAGCCAATCCCAAGATAAGTCACTTGAATCAAGTAAAGAGAATTCTGAAATATGTAAATGGCACTAGTGACTATGGGATTATGTACTGTCATTGTTCAAATTCAATGCTGGTTGGGTATTGTGATGCTGATTGGGCTGGAAGTGCAGATGACAGAAAAAGCACTTCTGGTGGATGCTTCTATTTGGGAAACAATCTTATTTCATGGTTCAGCAAGAAGCAGAACTGTGTGTCCCTATCTACAGCGGAAGCCGAGTATATTGCAGCAGGAAGCAGCTGTTCACAGCTAGTTTGGATGAAGCAGATGCTGAAGGAGTACAATGTCGAACAAGATGTCATGACATTGTACTGTGACAACATGAGTGCTATTAATATTTCTAAAAATCCTGTTCAACACAGCAGAACCAAGCACATTGACATTAGACATCACTATATCAGAGATCTTGTTGATGATAAAGTGATCACACTGAAGCATGTTGACACTGAGGAACAAATAGCAGATATTTTCACAAAGGCTTTGGATGCAAATCAGTTTGAAAAACTGAGGGGCAAGCTGGGCATTTGTCTGCTAGAGGAATTATAGCAGCTACTGCAATCTGAACGTGCCCAAACGAATCACTTAACATTAATAGCACGTTCACTACAAAGCAAATTCAACCGTTGCTTCACACGCCCCTCTACATTCTTCATTCAAATTTATATCTGCTTGGCATTCATGTTTTCACCAGCATTCCCCAATAGTTTTCTGAGATTTACGAAATCATTCCAAACGCTCTGTTTTTCCATGGCTTCCTCACCAAACAAAACTTCCGCTTCTGGTTCACCCGCTGTACCATCATCTCCGCACCAGGAACAACCAGAATTCAACATCCAACCCATACAAATAATTCCTGGTCAAGCTTCTGTCCCTGAGAAACTGGTTCCCAGAAGACAACAGGGAGTGAAGATTGCTGAAAACTCTAGCCTTGCAACAAGTCCTAGGGAAGTAGACACGGAGATGGACAAGAAAATCCGCAGTATTGTGAGTAGCATTCTGAAAGATGCTTCTGTGCCTGATGCTGAGAAAGATGTTCCAACATCGTCCACCCCAAGTGTTTCTGTGCCTGATGCTGAGAAAGATGTTCCAACATCCTCCGCTCCAAATGCTGAAGCCTTCCCTTCACCCAGTGAAGAGGAATCAACAGAAGAAGAGGATCAAGCCTCAGAGGAGACCCCTGCACCAAGGGCACCAGAAACTGCTCCAGGTGACCTCATTGACCTGGAAGAAGTCGAATCTGATGAAGAACCTATTGCCAACAGGTTGGCACCTGGCATTGCGGAAAGACTTCAAAACAGAAAGGGAAAAACCCCCCTTAAGAGGTCTGGAAGAATCAAGACTATGGCACAGAAGAAGAGTACTCCAATCACTCCTGCCACATCCAGAAGAAGCAAGGTTGTTATCCCCTCCAAGAAAAGGAAAGAAATTTCCTCATCCGATTCTGATGATGATGTCGAACTAGATGTCTCGACATCTAAGAGGGCCAAGAAATCTGGAAGAAAGGTGCCTGGCTTGCGGTTGAAAGAGAACTGGGAAGAGATGCCTTGGATTGCAAGGAGACCATGGACCTCATCAAGGCTGCTGGACTACTGAAGACAGTCACCAAGTTGGGAGACTGTTATGAAGGCCTAGTCAGGGAATCCATTGTCAACATTCCCTCTGACATATCAAACAGAAAAAGTGATGATTATCAAAGAGTGTTTGTCAGAGGAAAGTGTGTTAGATTCTCCCCTGCTGTGATCAACAAATATCTGGGCAGACCTACTGATGGAGTGATAGATATTGATGTTTCTGAGCATCAAATTGCCAAGGAAATCACTGCCAAACAAGTCCAGCATTGGCCAAAGAAAGGGAAGCTTTCAGCAGGGAAGCTAAGTGTGAAGTATGCAATTCTACACAGGATTGGTGCTGCAAACTGGGTACCCACCAATCATACTTCCACTGTTGCCACAGGTTTGGGTAAATTTCTGTATGCTGTTGGAACCAAGTCCAAATTTAATTTTGGAAACTATATTTTTGATCAAACTGTTAAGCATTCAGAATCATTTGCTGTCAAATTGCCCATTGCCTTCCCTACTGTATTGTGTGGCATTATGTTGAGTCAACATCCAAATATTTTAAACAACATTGACTCTGTAATGAAGAGAGAATCTCCTCTATCCCTGTATTACAAACTGTTTGAGGGGACACATGTCCCAGACATTGTCTCGACATCAGGGAAAGCTGCTGCTTCAGGTGCTGTGTCCAAGGATGCCTTGATAGCTGAACTCAAGGACACATGCAAGGTGCTGGAAGCAACCATCAAAGCCACCACAGAGAAGAAGATGGAGCTAGAACTACTGATCAAAAGGCTCTCAGAGAGTGGCATTGATGATGAAGAAGCAGCTGAGGAAGAAGGAGAAGCAGCTGAAGAAGAAGAAGAAGCTGCTGAGGAAGAGAAAGATGCAGCAGAAGAGACAGAATCAGATGATAATGATTCTGAAGCCACCCCATGATCATCAGACCTTTATGTTTTTTGCTTTTACTGTTATTAGCTAAAGGGGCATGTCCCTTTGAACAATTGTTTACTATGGGTCTGTAATATTTGCACATTAATTTCATGCATCCTACTTTTGCCAAATTTATGTCTAAAAAGGGGGAGTAATAGTATTATGCTTGCTATTATGCATGATGTTGAGGAGTAGGATACTATGTATGCAATAGTCGTATTATGCATGATTGATACGATGTATGGCAGTAGGAAACGATGTATGCATGATTCATGATTTTGAGGGGGAGTTGTATGAATATGATCTTGAGGGGGAGACTGCTGCTGAGGATGACTGATGTAAGCTACTAGAAGCTGATAGAAGATGCTGCAGTAAGAGCATGAAGACAGGGGGAGCAGATAGCGGATGTCACATGAGATGTCTCGACATCCTGGAAAAGACTAGTAGCTGATAGAAGATGTTGCAGTAAGCATGGAGACAGGGGGAGCAGAAGCAGAAAGCTGATGTCACGAGAGATGTCTTGACATCCTGGAGAAGACTTGTAGATTTGCAACTTGAAGAATTTCGAATTTCCGCTGTGCTTGATTACTCTGATAATGGAAGTTGCTGATCCCAATTGCATAACTGCTCGTACCTGCTCAGGAAGTGTCTAAGTATGTTTTAGACAAAATTTGCCAAAGGGGGAGATTGTTAGTGCTTAGCTCTACTGAGCTTTAAAAGATTGGCTAAGATTTTGTTAAAACATAAGCACTTAGACAATGAAGGAAAGCTGGAGTTGCTGCACGTGATGTCCAACGTTATGTCAAGGAATAAGATCGGGCTGCACAATGCACAAGGCAAGATAAAATGTCAAATGAAGAATTGAAGTTGCAGGATCCACGATGTCGGATACAATGTCCTGACATCCTGCCCGAGAATACTGGAGTTGCTGTACAATGCAAGATAAAAGTCAAGTGCAGAAGTGAAGTTGCAGGATCCACGATGTCGGATACAATGTCCTGACATCCTGCCCGAGAATACTGGAGTTGCTGTACAATGCAAGATAAAAGTCAAGTGCAGAAGTGAAGCTGCAGGATCCACGATGTCGGACACGATGTCCTGACATCCGGCCCGAAAATACTGGACATATAAATCTGTTATATCTTTAACAGATTATTGTGCAGTTAGCAAGAGATTAGAAGATCTATCTTTAGGAACGAATTAAAAGATCATTAAAGTTCAAATTTCAAAGTAGAAGAGTTCGTTCAGGGATTAAAGATTAAAGATTAAAGATTCAAACTAAAAGATCAAAAGTTATCTTTTAGTTCTTTAACTGCAGATTTTTTCAGAAGAAGATAGATCTCCTCCAGCACAAGCCGTTGCAGCCCAGAAACGCAAATTGCTATATAATCATGGAGGCTGCACGAGTTCTGTACCAAGTCCGGGATTGAAGAGTTAGTTTGTGAGTTTTTGGGACTTGAGTCTTTTGTGAGCCACCTTGATGGTACCCTAGCATCAAGTGTTGGACCTATGTGTGTAGAGTTGATCTCTTGTGTCTAGAGTTGATCTCTAGTGTGTAGAGTTGATCTCTTTTGTTCAGAGTTGATCTCTGGTGTGTCTTTGATTTAATTGTAAACACGGGAGTGTGAGTGAGAGGGAGTGAGCGGAGGTTCTCATATCTAAGATTGGGTCTTAGGTAGAGATCGCACGGGTAGTGGTTAGGTGAGAAGGTTGTAAACAGGGGCTGTTAGACCTTGAACTAACACTATTGAGAGTGGATTTCCTCCCTGGCTTGGTAGCCCCCAGATGTAGGTGAGGTTGCACCGAACTGGGTAAACAATTCTCTTGTGTTATTTACTTGTTTAATCTGTTCATACGGACACATACGATCTCCATGTTCTGAAGCGTGATGTCGTGACATCCGGTACGACATCTGTCCCCTGGTATCAGAATTTCACTTGTCCTTGGCCCCATTACAACCTTAAAAGACCTTTTGATCCTCATGTGCTTGTGTTTATGGGTTGATTGTCAATTTTAGAATCTTGCCAAGTTTATGTGGTGTTTGCTTTCATGGGTGCTTTGAGGGTAAATAGTAGCCTAGACACTTGAGAGATAGAGTGTATATCTTGTGAGGCTTTATCACTTTTCATTCTTGAGCTGATTAACTATTTTGCCATGATTGGGTTGCTTGGATGATTTTCATGAATGTCTTGACTTTTTGGATCTCCTTATGTTAGATGTTACCCATTCCTTTTATTCCTTGATGTTCATTGAGAAATATGTGAATGTTTTTGTTTGTCTCCCTCTGATATCCTTGGATTTTGTTCTTTGTTTCATTTTGCCCAGGAGTGCAAAAGGCTAAGTATGGGGGGTTTTGATGTGCCATCATTTTCTTCTATTTTCTAAACCCTTTTTGCACCATTTTAATTATTGATTGGTCTTAATTGTCAATTAATTAGGCAGTTTTATTATTTGGGCCCATTCAGCTAATTTGATGTTTTTAATCTAATTTCAGGAATTAATGAAGCATTGGGCTTGAATCTAGAATTGGGCTTGGACTTGAAGAGGGCAGACTAATTTATTCTATAAAATTAGATCTTATCTTATCTAGATATTATTTAGATTTGATCTCATCTAGATATTATTTCATCTAGATCTTATCTTATCTTATCTTATCTAGATTTGATTTGATTTTACTTATGGGCTTGGATTTAAAACATATTTGTAAGCTTTGGGGCTGAAAAAAACTATATAACAGCACCAAGGTTCTAGTTTAGAGGGCCCCCTCTCTCCCTCGCGGGAGACTCTCTCTCTCTCTCCTCTCTCTCTCTTCTATTTTTCGTTTTTAGTTTTAGTCTCTCTTCTCTTTCTCTTTTATTTTCGTTTTTTTTCAATTCCAGTTCAGACTTTTAGTTTTATCAATAAAATTTCATTCTCTATTTGATTAATGGAAGGCTAAGTCCGCAGCGTTGTTTTCCCTTGAGGATCAAGCACAATTCTCTTTGAGGTTCTATTATTACTGTTAAATTCTGTTTAGTTTTTCCTCTTCACTAATTACTTTGAATTTGTTGCTTTTAATTCATGCATGCTTAGTGCTTGATTAATTGTCTCTGCGCTTAATTTACGTTCATGCTTAATGATCGTTTATGAGTAATTGGTGTATGTGATGCTTAATCACATAATGAATGCCTTATATTGAATTTCGCTTAGTAATTTAATTTAGGGTTGGATTAAGTGGTTAAACTGATAAAGGATAAACTCTCGTAACCTAGGATAAGAGACTTGCTTGTGAATCAAGGGGAAGCAACGTGTTTTAATTATGATATTTTCTAATTCACATATATTCGCTGTTTAATTTACAAAAGCAAACCCCCCCCCCCCCATCGTTACTGTTACTGTTACTGCAAGTATATTATGAACATTTGGCTTGTCACTGCTCGTTGGGAAACGACCTAGGATCACTTCCTAGTTACTACATTTTAATGTTTATTTGATTCGGGTACGGCCTCGATCAACATTTCGAAGACGACAATGTCTTCAGTCATTGCATGCTTTCAAAAGGCAAAAATGTCTTCATTTACATTTCGAAGACGATAATGTCTTCATTCGTTGCATGCTTTCAAAAGGCGTGTCATACCCTAATTTCATTTGGGGATGATCATTTGCAAACATTTGGATTCTTGCTAACTGAATTGAACTGCTTAACACTAATTGCTGCGCATTCCATAAGGTTTTTTGATGTTTCAGAAGAATTGTATAAGATGAATTTTATTAGTGTTAGATGGAGAAAATTCGTGGATCTTTATTTATAATTTTGAAATCCATAGTTTTTTTATACCAAAATAGTTTTTTATACCAAATTCGTGGATCTTTACTTATAAATTCATAATGTCCTTTCAAATCTTATGAATTTATAGTTTCTAAATCCATTAAAATTTGTACTTCAAAATCATAATCATAAAAGTCCTTTAAAAAAATCTTTAAAATATTACTTCCTTACAAAGTCTTTTAAAATCCATAGTTTTTTTATACCAAAATAGTTTTTTAAAATCCTAATCAAATACTCCTCTAAGTATAATACATTCATTAAAAAAAGTTGCTCCACAATTAATTGTATAATTATAGAAAATTTTTAAAATTAGTTTGAGATCAACAAGCTATGACAACTTAGGAACCACATATTAAAGCAAGAGATTAATAAAAAAAATTGAAATGATGAGATTAATAAAATATCACACTTCAACCACCTTTTTTTGACACACACTTAAACCACCTATTTTGTTTAAAAATAAGATTTCTTTTTTATATTTATACAAAATAGATAAGATAGGATTCAACATGATTTTTTTAGTCAACACATTTTTTAACATGATAGAACAAATAACCAATAAAAAAAACAAAACACAAGTTATAATTTTTAACCTGTGATGTTACAAACTACAAAATGAAACACAGGTAATTAACGAAATACGGAAAAACAAAAATCAAAATATACCTCCAAGCATTGCCATGAAAGAGCTGTCTTGTTTTGATTCTTCCAAGCTCTCACTTTCTCTCTGTGTATATGGTGTATCAGACGAAATTAACTCAAAGACCAAATACATGTGCTATATATAGGCATTCTACCATCAAGAATGCATTTAGTAGTCATTACCACTCATTAGTAGTCATTACCACCTGTCATACCCTAATTTCGTCCGGGGACCATTGTTTGTTGGCATGCGACTTTCGCTTGACCACCTCAAAATGTTTAACACCCATCGTTGTGGAATCCGTAAAGTTTCGAGATGTTTCGAGAAGAAATCGGTCAAAAACACGAAAACGGGAGTGTATTTAGCAAAGTGGGGTGTGTGTAAATAAACTGTTACACTCTAATTTCATCCGAGGACCATTGTTGATTGCTTCGGAAGGCTTAACACTCATCACGGTGGAATCCGTAAAGTTTTGTGAGATTTCGGAAAGAAAATGGCCAAAAACACAAAAATGGAGGGGTGAACTTATCAAGATAGGGGTGTAAATAGCAATTTGAATCTACGCCCTTCTAGAACATTTTGGAAATTGGGTTTCTTAACGAGGAAGCAATTGGCCTGCAAGCTCCTCCACGTTGTTGAAAATTGGTTTCCAGGGCTTCCATGGCTTCCGTAAAATTTCTGAAAACCTTGGGTAAGCATATTTCACTTAACATAAATCAAATCTGAAACACTTCTATAAGGCTTTCATAACTTTTCCGTAAAGTACAAAAAGGGGGTGAACTTAGTAATTGGGGTGCGCTTAGAAATCTTCCTCAAGGAGCCTCTGGGCGGCAAGCACCTCTCTTTTTCCATATAAATAGGGGAGGGGGGCTTTTTCAAAAATATTCATGACCCCTAAGCTATGCATTTCGGCTATTTTGAGTAAAAAACACATTTTCGTGAAGAAAAATCGAGTCAAAGTGCTTCTGTAACGCTTCCGTAAGCGATTCTATGGAAATTCTTCATCGTTCTTCACCATTCTTCGTTCGTTCTTCGTCATTCTTCAGTCTTTAACCAGTAAGTTCCCGACATCGAATCTTTCAATTCATTCTATGCACCCTTAGTGGTCCCTACATGTTTTGTGTACTTTCACTTTAATTTCGCTTACTTTCAGTTTTCTTTTCTTATGCTTTAACGAGCTTTTTACCGTTTATTTAAGCCATTTTCTCACCTAATAAATGATAAAATGAATTTCAACCGATCATTTGTGTTGTAATCTCGTTTAATCACTGTTAAAACAAAATCTAATCGATCGTTCACGCAGTAACCACGGTTAAATAAAAAAAAAAGGCAAAATAATAATAAAATAATCAAAATATCTTGAAAAATAATAATAAGATAATCAAAATATCTTTGAATAAGATAATCAAAAAAATCAATCGGACGTTTTTCTTTGGAAGTTTCCTTGAATGAATTGACTAATAACCAAAGTGAAACTAATGCTAAAATCAACTCACAAATCAAGCTTCGTCCGCAAAAGTCACTCAAAACCATTTTAAGGTCCAACGCCTTAAACGATCCTCTTTGCTTTTATCGGTTAACATGGGCCGTTCAAATGCATAAAATCAACACATAACTTTACCGCTTTTGCAAGAACTACGTAGGTCTGATTTCCTCATCTCAATTAAGGATACATAGGAGCAAAAGTCTCGTTTTTGTCAACCATCCCAAGAGATCATTAATGGTCCAATGCCATAACGTTTCTCTCCTTTCAAAAACAAAGAGATAGTTAGTGGTCCAACACCTTAACGTTTCTCTCCTTTCAAAAGAATCAAAAGATTGTTTAAATGGTCCAATGCCTTAAACGACTTTTATGCGGTTAAAATCGATCTTGCGGAAAAAGATCAAAACAACTTAACCAACATTCAATTCTCAAAGAACTACGTAGGTATGATTTCCTCATCGCAATTGAGGATACGTAGGATCGAGGGAAACACCCTTGTTGACCACAAAAAGATAAAAAATACAAAAGGCATAAAAATACATAAAAACCTAAAAAAGGGAAAATAAAACAAATCGAAGACATGATATTGCACACTTGGTTAAAGGCTGTCGTCCTTTGTGACGGACGCGTGGGGTGCTAATACCTTCGCCGTGCGTAAAAAGAACTCCTGAACCTTTCACACTTAAAGTTCTAGACCACACCTTTCCAATTTTTCTGACGTTTTCCTCGAATAAATGTTGGTGGCGACTCCGTGCATTTTCCTCCCATGGAAGACGGACCCGTGAGCCCCGCGTCGCCCTCCCACCGAAGGGTAGGTTGAGACACCACCCATTAGTAATCATTCAATATTTGACTTCTCAATTTCAAAACTAATGGAGCATTTTATTTTCCAAAACGTACAAACCAAATTATTACATTCTCCCACTTGGTCCAAGTGTTTTGACTCATTGATTAAAATAAGTCAATGCACAATCTTCTTAAGAAATGAATATACAAATCATAGTGATAGTTCCTCTTATAACGAGTAATATCATCCATGTATTACAATATGCTTAATTTTTCAAGTAGTATACTCAAAGTGGTAATAAAACTTAATGAATAAACTCAATGTTTATTCTTGGTCCAAAACATAATTTTTTTTTCAAATAAATCAATGTGCATCTGAATATGAGAAAATATCACAATATAAAAGTTTCAATTCTAACAAGTATGTATACAATCATAAAGTGGAACCAAGTACCATTCTTTCTACATGAGCCTTGAATTTAAATAGTGGCATGCCCTTAGTCAAAGGATCAACAATCATCAACTGAGTGCTTATATGCTCAATGACCACTTTCCTGTCTTTTACTCTTTCTCTAATGGCTAAGTACTTAATGTTGATGTGCTTACTTTGACTTTGACTTTTTTTATTTTTAGCCATAAAGACAACATCTGAGTTATCATAGAAAATTCTTAAAGGCCTTGAAATAGTATAAACTATCTTCAACCCAAAAATGAAACTCTTAAGCCATACACCATGTGATGTAGCCTCAAAACAAGAGACAAACTCAGCTTCCATGGTAGAAGTAGCAGTCAAAGTCTTCTTAACATTCCTCCACAAAATAGCTCCACCAACCATCATGAAAATATATCCAAGTGTTGATTTACGAGAATCAACACAGCCAACAAAGTCTAAGTCTGAATAACCAATGACACCTAGATTGTTTATCTGTCTATACAAAAGCATGTAATCTTTGGTCCCCTGAGGGTACCTCATCACTTTCTTTACAGCTCTCCAGTGGTCAATACTTGTATTATTATGATATCTTCCTAACATTCCAACTGCAAAAGCAAAGTCAAGCCTTGTGCACACTTGAGCATACATGAGGTTTCCAACAAATGAAGCATAAGGAATGTTTTCATCTATTCCCTCTCAAAGTCATTCTTTGGGCACTGGTTCAAATTAAACCTATCACCCTTCACAATGGGAGCAACACTTGGTGAATAATATTTCATCCGAAATCTCTCTAAAATTTTGTTAATATAGGTTTCTTGTGATAGACCTAAAATACCTCGAGGTCTATCATTTTATGAATCTTAATGCCAATGACATAAGATGCATCATCCATATCCTTCATGTCAAATTTTGTAGAGAGAAATTGTTTCACCTCATATAGCAAACCCTGATCATTGACTACAAGTAAAATATCATCTACATATAAAACAAGAAAACATATTTTACTCCTATTGACCTTGTGGTATATGCATTGATTCATGGGATTTTCATTAAAACCAAATGAAAAAATTATCTCATGAAACTTAAGGTTCCACTGACGGGAGGCTTGTTTTAAACCATATATAGATTTATTAAGCTTGCAAACCAAATGCTCACAACTACTAGAAGAGAAGCCTTCGGGTTGCTTTATAAAAACCTCCTCCGCTAAATCACCATTAAGAAAGGTTATTTTCACATCCATTTGTTGCAACTCAAGGTCAAAATGAGAAACTACTGCCAAGATATTACGAAGAGAATATTTCTTAGATATAGGAGAAAAAGTCTTTGTGTAGTTGATTACTTCTTTTTGAGTAAATCCCTAACCAATGGCCTTTGTCCCATTAGGCAACTCTACAAGGTTCCAAACTTTGTTACTCTGCCTAGAATTCATCTCATCCTTCATGGCATCATACCATAAATTCGACTCTTTACAACTCATGGCTTGATCAAAAGTTTTGGGATCATTTTCAACTCCAATATTATAGTCAAATTCTTGCAAATATACAATATAATCACTAGGAATAGCTTATTTTCTTACTCTAATAGGATACCTTAATGTTACATCAACATTTTATTAGGAATCATGTTGTTCAGCTGGCTGTTCATCATTTTCAGGAATTAGATGATCAACTTGATCTGTTTGATTATTAGCAACAGGTTGTGGAATGTCAGTCATGTGTTTTTCATCATCCCTTTGCACTTCAGGGGTATGGATTACAACCAATCTTTCACTTGATATGGAAGGTTGAGACTTTATACAATCAATTTTAGAACCTAAGTCCCTCAATTGATCACTCCCACTAATCAAGTCATTTTCAAGAAACTTGGCATTTCTTGATTCCACAATCCTAGTAATATGATATGGACAATAAAACCTATAACATTTAGACCTTTCGACATATCCAATAAAATACCCACTAATGGTGCTCAGGTCAAGTTTCTTCTCTTGTGGGTTATATATTCTCACCTCAAACGGACAACCCCAAATGCGTATATGTTTCAAACTCAGTTTCCAACCTTTAAACAACTCAAAATTTGTCTTTGGGACAACCTTGGTTGGAACACAGTTTAATATATACATTGTCATCTTTAGTGCTTTAGCCCACAAGGATTTAGGAAGATTGAAGTTGCTAAGCATACACCATACCATGTCCAATAATGTTCAGTTCCTTCTTTCTGCCACACCATTATGATTTGGAGAGCCAGACATAGTGTATTGGGCAACAATCTCATGTTCTTGAAGAAACTTTGCAAAAGGACTAGGTGCTTGTTCATTCTCAGTATATCTGTCATAATATTCTCCACCTCTATCTGATCTCACTATTTTTATTTGCTTGCCACATTTGTTCTCAACTTCATCCTTAAAGACTTTAAAGGCATCCAATGCATCCAATGTGCATCCATATCTGGACAATAAATATCAGTATGAATTATTTCTAATATGCTTGAACTCCTGTTAGCACCTTTCTTAGACATGTTGGTTTGCTTACCCTTAATGCAGTCCACACAAGTCTTAAAGTCAACAAAATATAGAGTATTGATTACCTCATCTTTCACTAACCTTTTAATCCTCTCAATGGAGATATGTCTTAATCTCTAGTGCCATAACATAGAGGAATTCTCATTAATATTACACTTTGTAATACCAGTTTGAACATGCAATTAACTATAACTGGTATAATTTTGTAACCCAAGAAGATAAAGACCATCAAACAAGATAACATTCCCAAAACTTTCATAATTATAAAATAACTCAAACGATGTGTCTTTAAAATTAAAGGAATATCCAAAAGGTATGAGTCTAGAAATAGAAATTAAGTTACGAGAAAAACTTGGCACATAAAAGTGTTAAACAAGTGGCCTCAATAACTTAAGAGGGAGGGTAAATTAAGTTTAAAAAATTTACCCTAAAAAATTTTAATTCTCTCTTTAAAAGGAATATGCAAACTTAATATGCAGAAAAGAAGTAATGAACAATTTACTAGATGCTTCTTTAAATCTGCAAAGTAAAATTAAACTGGAATAAAGTAAAAGAGTTTAGGGAAGAGAGAATTGTAAACTCAGTTTTATACTGGTTCGGCCACGCCCTGTGCCTACGTCCAGTCCTCAAATAATCTACTTGAGATTTCCAATAACTTGTAAATCCCTTTACAATTTATGAACCACCCAGGGATACCCTTCCCTTGTGTTCAGAGAACTTTACAAATCAAGAGACCCACTGTCTCTTGATTAACAATTGATTGCTTTGAAGTACAAAAGATTGTTTTTCTCTCTTTTAGAGAAGAATGATACAACTTGAAGAACTTATAAGAATCCTTAATGATTTTGCAAGTGTTTGGCCAAATGTTTTCTTGTGAGAGGATAGGACAATGAATGTTTTGAAAAACTCTAAAGAATTTCGAATACAAGTCACATAGTTATAGGCCTTTGGTGACCTTTCAGAAAACTTGTGAAGAGTTGTGACTTTTCAAAGTTATTTTCAAAATTTTCTCACTGGTAATCGATTACAGATATGTGTTAATCGATTACACAGTTAATTTTGAGGAGTCATGACTCTTTAGTTTGAATTTCAAAACTTTTCATGACTGGTAATCTATTACACAATAGTGGTAATCGATTACAAATTTTAAAATTCAAATTCAAACTTTCTAAAAGTTGTTTTAAAACAGTTTTGCTTCTGATAATCGATTACAATCTCTAGTAATCGATTACAGCTTTAAAATTCAAATCTTTTTTGAAAGTTGTTTAAAACTATTTTTGCTTCTGGTAATCGATTACAACATCTGGTAATCGATTACCAGAGAGAAAAACATATTTTTCAAAATGAAGTCTTTACTTAAAAACTTTATAAGATATTTGAAAGCTTAACTTTTAAGGCCAAACCTTTGCAACCTTTTTAAGAGATTCTTTTAACATATGAAGGACTATTTGTAAATTGTTTCTCTTGATTTCTTGATCTTGACCTGAATCAACGTTTGAATAGCTTTAATCTTTTGGCATCATCAAAATCTTCATACATCATATGCATCTACAAAAATGTCCTTTCTATTTTCAAAATAAAGCCACTACTTAAAGTTAAAATGCAAGTTCCAATAGTTTCCTTAGGTTTTGCATACCCTGTAAAGAATTTTCAATATGGATAGTAGATCCAAAATCAATCCACCAGGTGTTAATATTAACACTAGCCATATTAGATTCATAGCATGCTAATGAGATTGATTTACCTTTCTTCTCAAACCATTTCTGAAATTTGGGGCAATTCTTCTTCATGTGTCCCTTCTTCTTACAAAAAAACACTTTGCCACTTTTTTAATATCAGCTTGAGGTGGTATTTTACCATTCCCCTTCTTATTAGCTTAAGACATAGCTACTTTGTTCTTTCCACAAGCAGTTGTCAGCAATGCACTCTTACCTATCTCCATTATACGCCTTTATTCTTCCTGAACACACGTGGTCATTAATTCATTGATAGACTATTTGTCCTTATGTGTGTTAAAGGAAATCATAAACAGCCTATATTCCTACAAAATGGTGTTCAAAATGAAGTGCACCAGGAAGAACTCAGACATATCAACCTCCAGTTTCTTAAGTTGAACTGAAATATCTCGCATTTGTATTATGTACTCACACACACGTTTCGCACTGATGAGCCAGAGAGAGGAGAACTAAATGATTAGGGTGCTTGCTAAAGCCTTATCTGAAGTGATGAACTGGTCATCAATGGCCTTCAGCAAGTCTCGGACCTTTTCATGCTGGTCGACAGAACCATGTATCTTGGCTGAGATTTTGGTCTTAATGAACATCAGGCTAAGCTGGTTGGATCGCTCCCACTGCTCATATAGCACAACAACAGCTGGGCTACTTTCATCAATGATTGTGGGTGGTTCATTTTTCCATATAGCATAGTCTATGTCCATCCACCCCAATTGTAGAAAATTCTCTCCTTTCATATCTTATAGTTATCTCATTTGAGTTCGAGAACATCACATTGAATATTAGAAAAACTAACAGTTTGAGAAGCTGCAAAATCCAAAGACTTATGTCAAAATTTGAGGCATATTAATCTTAATTGTATGTTTTGCCAATGTAAACATACCAAAAAATTGAATCTTGTGACATAAAAATTGTCCGTGGGCTAAATTTTTAATTCAATAAGAAACAATTAAATTTTATGATAAAATAATCAAATTACATACTCAAATTCATGCTTTACGGGTACAACATGAAAATAATTTAATTTTCTATAGCAAATACTTAATTTATGATCCCTATGAGTAAACCATGAAAAATAATATGTCATTTTATCCCAATTAATTATACATAAAATAAAAATTCATGGGGGATAAAATTCATTATATAAAGTACAATTAATCACAATATTATGTCCATTTCCTTATATGATCTTTAAACAACTTAATATATAATTTTAATCAAATTATAGATGTTGTGGCTAATCCATAATTAATCAAAATTATAAAGATAACTTAGGCATAAAACTTAACCATATAAGAATAAATCATATTATGCATTTCAAGATCAAGATATAATACAATGATGAATAAAATTCTCATATATAATTTCATAATTGAAACATAATATTATGCATTTGATTTCATATATATATATGCATAGAATTATTTTTTTTCCAGAATATATTCATGCATAAAATAAATCAAAACTCCAAAAATTATAAAGGTAAACAAAATAAGGATATAACATATGAAAAAACAGATACATATCAAAGAACCTTCAATGATACAGAGGCTTGCGTGTATTCCAGTATCTTGTAGATAGTGTATCAGAAATTAGAAGATGTGAGCTCAAGGACCAAATACATGCATGTGCTATATATAGGCATCAAGAATGTATTTAGTAGTCATTAGTACCAATTAGTAGCTATTCAATATTTGGCTTCTCGATTCCAAAATAGATGGAGCGTTTTATTTTCCAAAACATACAGACCAAATTATTACAATGCATCCACATGGAAAAGTCATCTAATTACAAAATGTAATTTATATGATAAATTTATTGACTTTTATAAGAACATATTTAATGCAAAATTTCATTTTAGGATCTTAAGACACTTTTTCATGGGTCGCATAATACCATATGTGTATCAAGATTTTTCCTATTTTTTGTTCTAATGGTAAATCTCACTTATATGTTTTGAAAAAAACTTTTTGTGGGGTCCCATTTCAGTTTTTTCCAAGCGTTTCCTCACTACTAGAAAAATAGTCTTTTATGATGCACATTCTAAGACGGTTATCTGGGATCATCTTAGAATGTGATGTGGTGGCAAACTTGTAATTAGGATACCTAAAATTGCTTTTTACAATGCATATTCTAAGACGATCATTAATAACCGTCTTAGAATGTACTTGGGTGGCAATTTTGTAATTATTGGCAAAACAACAATGACGATTTTAAGAGAAAACCGCCTTCGTTTTAATTCCCAGTAATTACCACGTGTGCACACACAGGGCCAAGACCTTTGCTATTCTTTCTTCTTCTTCTAATTGTGATTGAACCAGAACATCAACCACCATCATTTTCATTCTCCTCTCTCTGTTGTTGTTTCCTTTCTTCATATTCCTTCTCCAACCATGGACGAGGGATCGTGGAGTTCTTCTCCCTCTAAGATCAAGTCCCGATTCTCCTTCTAAGATGGACTCTGAAGGAATCTTCCAGAACCTTGAAGGTGTACTCCATGACGAACCTCACGAACGATGACGAAGAGTTTGGAAGCAGCAACAACCGAAGAGGAGAAGCAAAACGAGGACCAGTGACGAAGCGATTGAGAACAAATTGGGCTCCTAGAGTGACGATCGACGAAAATGGTGACAAAGAAGGTTTTAGGGATTTCGAACACGAACACGAACAGAGTCCAGTGCAGTCGATGAAGGAGAACGGAGTGGATTATTGGCACGTGGATCGGAATGAGGATCCTAGGGTTAGGGTTTTGGAAAACGACGGCGTTGAATCGGAGTCGCAGGAATGGAGGAAGAGCGATGGAGTGAGGTCTTGGCTTTACGAGTTAGGTTTGAGTAGGTCAGAGTGGATAAATAGATAATTCTTTGAACAACAACACATAATTTGCCAAGGAAAAGTTCTGAAGGATGATCAGCTCTTATCTGCCTATCGTATCCTGTCTTTTGATTTTAACTATTTTGTGTTCCTTTTACTTGTCTGCCATGGTGCTATATCTTTTAGCTTTTGTAGTAATTCCTTAATTTTGATAAAATTTCTTATGTGTGTTTGCAAAACTATATATGATCCTTGCTGTAATAGTGTAATCATCTGCTTTCTGATCAAACATTTTATTAAGAGCTTAGATTTTGAGGCAAAAGGCTCCAGCATAAAATATCTTCCTGGTGACTTTTGAGTGGACACAATGCCATAACAGTAAAATTTCTATTGAGTGGTGGCTTTTGGCTTTTGTGCCAAATTGCTTGAACCTTCATAAAAAAAGTATATGGAAGTTAAAATATATGCCCATGTTATAGTTTTTTTTGTTCACCAAATGTATTAATATCAATCTCTGTTGTTAATTTTATGAACAAAACAGTGAAGCTTTCTTGTTCATGATTTAAGTTTGCAAATGTAGGCCTTCTATCAATGCTTAAAATTAAAATTTGATTAAACTCAAAGGCGATGGTTTGTTATGGCAAAGAAGTTTTGTTCCTACTATTCTTATAGCATTTGTACTTTATTCTTGTAACTATATCCATATTTTACAATACCCTATCTTCAAAATGGGTATCCTCCCTAACACAAGTAGATGTTGAAGATGGTCACACCTTGCATTTGGTTGTGAGGCAATGTTGGATTTCCCCTGCAGTTACTTTTTGATCCACTTTTTTTTTATACAAATATGTTCAAGGGAAATCTGGTTTGCCGGAAAGCGCACCAGATCGTCAAGTATTTAAAATTAAAACAGATGAATCCAAGTATCGAACTCAGGGAACTAGTCTAAGACAGGGTTAAATTAAAAAATAAGGCATTGTTGAAAGAAACTTTGATAATTGATGATTTAGAACAGGATTAAACTAAGTCTAGGCTAAAAACAGTAAAAATGCAAATAAGTAAAATTGACAGCAATAGGTAGAAGTGTTGGGTCTTTCTAACAGACCAGTTGATGCATATAAAGATGTTTCTCTAACCAATCATGCTTTTGTGTTCTATGCTATAGCCTAAATTACTAAACCTCGATCCCTAGTTAGACTGAATCAATTCAAGCTTCGTCCTCAGATCCCTCTTGTTGGACTAGGCTCAATTTAGACAGCCCTCCTAGGTTTAGACTAACTTAAACTAAGCTTCATCCCCAGATTCCTCTTGTTGGACTAAACTCAGCTTAAATAGCTTACGAAAGTTTAGACTAATTTAGCCTAAGCTTTGTCCTCAGATCCCACTTGTTGGACTAGACTTAGACCAAACAACATTATTGTAACAACATATTTTAAACCAAAACTTAATCCGCAGATCCCTCTTGTAAGACTAAGTTTCAATTCTACTTCATTCAAGTTCTAAGGCAACAATACATTTCCCAATGTTAAAATCACCTAGCTAGGCACACAAATGGTTGATCAGACCAATAGCATATAGAATTTAAGCACTGAAAGAAGCATTGAACACAAGAAACACAATCAATTAGATATTAAAATAATTACATTAGTTGTTCATTAGAAATTCCCAACTAGGGTGTTTAGCCAACCATTATAGAAAAACCCCTAATAATAATAATGAGATTACTAAACCTAGGTATCTCTGCAAAAGTTGCTCCTCTTGCTGCCTCCAGAGCTCTTTTCCCGACATAGGCACCGTGGTGTGCTCTGGAATGTTGTAAAACTCTGCTGTAAATTTCTATACAAGGTGGTACCCTAATTCTGCACAAGACAAGCTTTAAATAGACTCTGAATTTGTGACGTTGCGCTTAGCGCCACCCTCACGCTTAGCATGCGTAAGTGGATTTGAGCTTAGCGCTAGTCGTGCGCTAAGCCTGGCTGAAGACAACTGTTGCGCTTAGCGCACTGATCTCGCGCTTAGCGCACAACCTTGATATTGATGCTCTGCCAGATTCTTCTGTTGCGCTAAGTGCGCTAAAGCTACGCTTAGCGGTGGATGCACGCTTAGCCCACTGATGAGCTAAGCTCAACTGTCACTTTTAGCACTTCATGACTTAGCCTCTTTTTCACCTGAAATTGTACAGATTTCATCATTAAATCCAATGGACATATTCTAGAGACAACTTTAATAATAAAACAAGATTTATTTACAAAAATCACTACAAAATAACCATAAATTGGGGAACTATACAAGTTTTGGAAAATATTTTCTATACAAAAGTTAGTCGTATAAGACGACTAACAAACTCCCCCAAATTTACATTTTTGCTTGTCCTCAAGCAAAGAAAGAACAATTCACTTGTCCTCGAGTGACAAGCTATAGTGATCACTCAAAAATTGTGTTTGCTTCATAGAGAAATTCAACCATATGAACTGAATATCATGGACTGCTTCAATCAATTGCTTTTCACAAACATGCAGCTTTCCAAAGATAGGAACATCCACATTAGAGTCACAACTGAAATAAGCTAGTAAGGATGGCAGAAATCAAGGAAGAATCATCAACCAAACCTCACAGTCATTGTTTCACTCAAGCTCAAGTGTTTAGGCTCATTCCATCATAAACAACTAACACAAGTCCCAACTTTTGCATTTCATCTCATATCATACAACAATGAACACCCAAAATTCAATCCGCAGGACTTTCTAGGCTTGTAATGGGGTTAGGCTTCCAACAAATCATGGTTTTTCCTAGATTCAAAAGCTTAGGTTCTAGGAGAGCATTCATCCATAGATAAACCTTCACTTTTTCATTCATTCACATCCCATACTTGCCTTTTATTTAGGCACTCGGCTTCATTTCATTATTTTGCAGCATACGCACTTATTAATTTCATTTTTTTATTTTTATTTTTTTAACACAAGATATACAAATAAATTATGTGTATATACAGAAATAGTGTGTGTATGCTATTTACTTTGACCATTTCAATTCTTACCCAGTGCCTCCCCCAAATTTGGGACAAATTTGCTTTGAACCGCGCTTCCTGTGGATGATGCTCTCCTACAACCTAAGTCAAGGTAGCAGGAGATAACACTGTATAGGCTCAGGGTTCAATCAATCAATAATTCATTCAGCTCAAACTGGGTACAAGGGATAATTCATTCAAGCACATGGTCAACTTTTTGGCTAAGTGGCTATCACAATCAAGCATGGCCTTCATCATCCTCAATTTCATTCATCCAGTCCATACTTCAAAGATTCACGCAAAAATAAGTTCTAAATGATAGTCGTTTCTCTCAAAATTTAAGGATCACACTCTCACCGGGATATGGTTAATGCATTCCTTCACAATCAATCTGACAAACTAACTAACATTTTCAGTAATACTTCCAATCACATGCTCATTCTCTTCTAATGGCTACAAGATTGATCAAAACAATTATCTAATCATACAATTGCTCATTCAAATCATTCTCAAACACTCATTTCATGCAAAACAATTCATTGCATATCATTTTCAATCAATTCACTATTCAAACAAGCTTTTTGGTACAAGCAAACAACTCAAAGTGCTGAAATTAAAATGACTGAACATAAATCATAAAATAACCAAAAATAAACTAAAATGTTCAAGATGAACAAATTTAAATGTCTTGTTCATGTGGTTGCTCTTGTGCATGCTCATTAAGGTCCAACACCAGAGCAGCTGGTGAGTCCTGAGAGATAGGCTGCTCTAACTCAAATGCTGGTGCAGATGGTATGGCATCATCAGGTATAGGTGTTGGGGATGGCTCTGGGATCTGGTCTCTAGAAGTCTCCTCCTCCTGAGCCATGTGTATACCTGCATCAAAATAAAAAGGCTCAAGAGGGGTGAGCTCATCCTCCCCCTCTGCTGCTGGGCTCCTGGGCTGCGGAGGCCCCACCCCCTCCAGAAGGAGAAGGCTGGGCTCCTGGCCAGGCCACCTGTGCATAAAACTCATCCATGCCCATCATGGATGGCAAGCCCAAGCCCTGCAGGCTCTACATGATAATAGACTGCCCCTTGTGGATGTTTTGGAGCATGGAGTCAAGCATATGAGGTGTAAATATAAAATCTGATGGTCCTACAGATATAGGAGCTGGAAGTGGTGTCTGTGTAGATGTAGGAGGAATAACTAGAGTCTGAGTGAGAGGAACTGAAGTTGTGGAAGAGGAAAGAGCTGGTGTCTCTGGTGCTGCTGAAGTAGTGGAGACCTCTGATCTCTTACTCCTGGCCTTCCTTGGCCCTCTAAATGTCACTGTTGGATCATCAAGATTCCATCAGTTCTTCTTAATATATGCCAAGTTAATGGCAGGGCACAAGTTCTCTAGAGATCTAGAATCTAACTGAACTCCTCTGGCCTTGCATAGAGCTATGATCAAGGCAGAGAATCCAAGTCTGGATGTATCATGTTGTGCAATCAGAGAGGTTTGGTGGGAGATGAGGTACCCCAAATTCATATCCATCTTCATAATTATACCATAAATCAACTTGGCTCTGTCCAAGGTCACATCAGATGTGTGGGAGGTGGGAATAAGGTTTGAGAAGGAAAGAACGCTCCATGCATGACCTAGAGTGGTCATGTTCTTCCTCAAAATCTTCAAAGGCTGCCCATCAACATTAAGCTCAAATCCCCTCCCTGGGATACAAAGCTTAGTAGCCAACTCCTGAGGATCAGGCCTCAGGAGTGCAAACCTGGAATGAGTACATAAGTTCTCCCCCTCCTCCAAAATTATTGGGGTCTTCAGAAATGTGTTAAGAGTATCCTCATCAAACTTCTCTAAGTGACCTCTCACCTACTTAGGTGATTTATCCTCGGGGTCATAGAGGTTGGCGTTAAACTCCTTCATAATAGCGATGTCTATGCTACTGTCAGAAAAATCAGTCAGTTTCTCATCCCAATGGCGTCTCTCGGGTTCCTCCTTGAACTCATCAAACTTTGTATAATAGACTACCACATTCCTCTCTAGTAGTAGCTTGCGAGGCACCACAATGTCTGTATATCTCTCCCAAGCCTCTTGGGATGTGAACCAGGATCTATCAAATTTGGCTTGGGTAGGTGTAGAAGGAGCTTTCCTCTTCTTAGACGCCATCTGCAAAACATAAGACAAACACAAGAGATTAGCACAGGTTATTTTCACAAAAACAGAAAAATAAAACTGAAATTTTGACTGGGCACTTAGCGCAGCAGGCTGAGCTTAGCGCGCCTTATGAAATTTTACTCAGGCACTAAGTGTAGCAGACTAGCGCTTAGCTCGAAGACACAGAGAACATTTTTTTCTGCAGAGTAGGCTTAGCGCACAGCTGAGCATAGCCTAAGTCTACAATTTTCAAAACCAAAGAGAGTTGGAGCTTAGCGCAGAATGGCGTGCTTAGCTCAGCCTCAACTGGATAACACTCGGGCTTAGCACACAGGGCGTGCTTAGCCTAACTACAAAAACTTAAAAGACAGTGAGAGAGTTGAGCTTAGTGCAGCAGGGTGCTTAGCTCAACACACAACAAGGGCTTAGCGCACAGACGCGCTTAGCCTTATTCAAATGAAAACTTACAGAAGCAAATGGCGCTTAGCCTGACAGGTCAAGCTTAGCGCTGAACAAAAATTCTCAAAACCTTAATGTCTGAATACTAGTCCCGCTTAGCGCACAGACACGCTTAGCGGGCTCATCACTTATGTTCATCAGCAGGGATGAACGTGCTTAGCGTGACATGGTCCGCTTAGTGTGTTCATCTGGAAATCCAAAATTTTAACAGTTGCGATGAACAGGCTAAGCGCACAGGCACGCTTAGCGCGTTCATCACGATTTCTAGAAAGAACCACAGGGGTCTTCACCCCTTTTCAGCCACATTGCCCCTAATGGGCTTCTAAGTTACCAAAAATCCTACATTGACTAGCCCTAAAACTAATAACCTTAACCTAACATCAACCAACGAAGAAAACAAGAAGTCATCTATCCTAAGGTTTGAAGAATAAAAAACAAAAATAGAAATATGCTAACTTACTTGGATTGTTTTTGAGATGAAGCAATGAAGATGTAGAGAAACAGTACACAAGAAGCAAAAAATACACAAATGCTCAAGGTGAGGAAGGTGCAGAGGTTTGGGTGCAAAGGTAACACCCAAAGTGCCTCTGCCTTTGATTTTTAACAACAGAAATTTGTATGGCACGCTTAGCGTTGTAAATCATGCAGGTTTTGATGATGTCAAAAAGAATTTTCTTGACAAAGGGGAAGAATGTGGATCATGCATTGTTTTGATGATGTCGAAAATAAATCACTTGATTGTCATCATCAAAAAGGGGGAGAATGTGAATGTATGATGATTTTGATGATGCCAAAGAAGAATCAAACAAGGCCGCTTCAAAGGATAAGCATTTGCTTCAAGATTAATTCAAGATTGCTTCAACAAACAAAGCCTTGTTTCAAGATTTACTAAAGATCAAGCCTTGCCTCAATACACAATGGGTTTCAAAGTCATGCAAGGCTCTGGTAATCGATTACCAGGAAGTGTAATCGATTACCAGAAGGGAAGGTTGAAAAAGAGCTATTGAAAAGGGTTTTGAATTTGAATTTTCAACATGTCATCGATTACCATATGTCTGTAATCGATTACCAATAATGAAACTTTAGAAATTCAAATTCAAAAGTCATGACCCTTCAAATTATAACTGTAATCGATTATGTAAACATTGTAATCGATTACCAGTGGAGAGTTTTTAGAAAAACTGCCAACATTCACATATTTTCATTGGATTTGTGAATGGCCATCAAAGGCCTATAAATAGGTGACTTGGGCACGAATTTTGAAGAGAGAGTTTTGCTTGTTCAAAATGTCTTATCCTCTCAAAAGGAAATGAGAGAGATTCCAAGAGAACTTCATTGCCAAATGCTCTCTCAAAAGAAACTCTTGGGCAAACACTTGCAAATCCATTAAGAGTTTCTCCATGGACTTCAATTGTAATATCCTTCTCTTCAAGAGAGAATTGTTCTTTCTTTCTTCTCATTCAAAGAGATTGATTAAGGGACTGAGGGTATCTTAAGTTGTAAGATTCCTGAACACACAAGGGATGGGTTGTCCCTGTGTGGTTCAGACTTTGTAAACGGATTTTTACAAAGGGAGTGGAAAATCTCAAGTGGGTTGCTTGAGTACTGGACGTAGGCACGGACTTTGCCAAACCAATATAAAAAGTGTGTTTGCATTCTCTCTTCCCTTATCTCATTTATTTTGTTGCAATCAATTTTGTCTTGCATGTTTAAAGAATATTATTAAATTGATTGTTACTTCTTCTACATTATAAGCTTATCCCTCTTAAGTTATTGAGGCCGCTGGTCCAACAAGTGTATAGCTGCGTTTAGCGTGCCTACGTGACGTTTGAGTTTAAAACCCAAGCACTTAGCCTAGCCTTGCGCTAAGCCCAACTTGAAGTTGTAAAATCCAGTAAGCATCTGGGGCTTAGCGCTGTAGGCTGCGCTTAGCGCTTTCTGCAACACCAAATTTTTCTGCAATATGCGCTTAGCCTGAGATATAAGTCTTAGCGTACCATCAAGCTTCAACTTATAGAGAGTAGTTCAGGCTTAGCGCAACAAGCGCACTTCCAAGAATTCAAAACCCGTAAGAGATTGGCGCTTAGCACCTCCTGGCCCGCTAAGCCCAGCTTAAAAAATCAAGTTACAGAATGGATCTGGGGCTTAGCACAAGATAGCACGCTTAGTGCTGCTACAATAAAATTTTTCCCATGAAGAAGTGGCGCTTAGTGCATCATCCATGCTAAGCCCACTGGTTAAAGTTCAATGACCGCAAAGATGTGGGGCTTAGCGTAGTGATGTGCGCTTAGCTGAACTATTTAGCCAATCAATCAAAGGTCTATGCGCTTAGCGCGAGCAAGCTCGGCTTAGCACGTGAAGACTGAGTGCTTAGCGCAAGGACTGTGCTTAGCGGATAGACAATTGCAAAAAAATTTCTAAGTCTTTTTCTGTCTATCTCTTCACACAAGCTCAAAACTCCTTGTTCATTACTAAACAAGTTGAAATTAATCACAATCACAAGCAAGATATCCTAACTACATGCAAGAGATAAGAATGAAAGTTAGGAAAGGGAAAGAAAAGCCGGGTTGCCTCCTAGTAAGCGCTCTTTTAACGTCACTAGCTTGACGCATCGTCCTATTATCCAAGATCCAAAAGAGTTCCTACTTCAAGGACCTTCTTCTCAGGTCTCTTTTCCTCCATCACATGCACTTTAAGACAGACATTTTGGCTAGGTGGATCTTTGTCCTCCTAGAACAAATAAAAGCTGATCTTCTAATCTTCTATGCCCATTTGCAGTATCTTTTTTCCCATGTCCACCATATAACTTGCAGTAGACATGAATGGGCGGCCAAGAATGAGAGGAATGTCAGCATCCTCTTCTATGTCCATGACAACGAAATCAGCCGGGAATATAAGGTGTTTAACCTTCACCAGAACATCTTCAATGACTCCATATGGCCTTGTGATGGAGCGGTCAACTAATTGGAGGATCATGCATGTTGGCATTATCTCTATCTCTCCAAGTTGTTGGCACATGGAAAGAGGCATTAAATTGATACTAGCTCCTAAGTCTATGACAACTTTGCCTACAACAACCTCACCGATAGAACACGATATTGTGACAACTCCAGGATCTTTGTGCTTGGGTGGAAGAATGCGTTGAATAACAGCACTACAGTTACCTTCCATAGCAATTCTGTCACTATGGATGTACCGATTCTTCTTGGTTAACATATCCTTCAAAAATTTTGCATAGAGGGGCATTTGCTGAAGTGTTTCTCCAAATGGCAAAGTAATTTCCAGTTTCTTGAAGATATCATGAAATATGGCCAAATGTCGCTCTTTATCTTTCCGAGAGGGTACCAATGGATAAGGTACCTCCTTGCATTCAATAGGAGTAGCCTCTTTCTTCTTTTCTATGTTAGCCTCACTCTTGCCCTTCTTCTTATCAATCTCAACAACCTTCTCTTTTAGTTTTTCATTTTTCAACTTTTTTTCTTTTTCTTTTGTTTCTTCTTCTTTTTCTTCCTTCTTCTTTATTTTCTCTTGACAATCTCTTATTGGTGTCTCTCCTTCTTCATCACCTTCTGCTTCCTCAACAATTTCTTCAAGTTCAACTAAATCATCAACCGGTTCCAGTGCCAATTCATCAACAACTGTTGTTTAAATCCCGCCACCTTCTGATCAGCTCTACTTTCCTCTGCTTGAATCACCATTTTGCTTCTAGTCATCACAGCTTTGCACTCTTCTTTAGGATTTTTCTCAATGTTTGCTGTAAAGCTGTTTGATGATCTTTCAGCTAATTGCTTTGCAAGCTGGCCCACCTGGAGTTCCAAATTCTTAATTGCAGACTCAGTGCTCTTTTGGTTAGACATTGACACTTGCATGAATTGAACTAGAGTCTCTTCCAGCTTTGTGGTTCGGTCATAGAGACTTGGCATCTACTGTTGTGGCCTTGTAGATGAACCATCCTGGTCTTTGTTAAATTGGTTACCAGGGTGATTTTGCCACTGTCTCTGCTATTGATACTGCTGGTTGTTCTGAAATCCTGGGAATCCACTTGTATTGAAATTGCCTCTGGGCTGATTCCCCATATAGTTGACTTCATGTGCAATTTGCTCTTTATAAGGGATGCAACGTCCATATTCATGAGCTCCACCACAAATTGTACATCCTGCAACCTGCAAAATAGAAGAATGTGAAGTTTGTACAGAATGAAGCTAAGTTGGCAACTTACTGAGTGTTTCTGTTAGTGTCTCGAGTTGCTTAGACAATAACTTGTTTTGTTTCAACAAAGCGTCCTGTGAGGTTAGCTCCAATAAACTCTTCTTGGTAGGAATATGGGCTTGGTCTCTCAAAATGGCTATGTCACTAGCAGTCATGCTTTCAATGAAGTCAATTGCTTCGTCAGGGGTCTTCATTTTGATCTTACCCCTAACTAAAGCATCCAAGAGCTGCTTAGATTGTGGTCTCAACCCATCTATGAATATGTTGAGCTGTATTGGTTTTGAAAAACCGTGAGTGGGAGTCTTCAGCAATAAACCTCTGAATCTTTCAAGTGCCTCACTCAACGATTCATCTGGAAACTGGTGGAAGGAAGGGATGGCAGCTTTGCCTTCTGCAGTCTTCGATTCAGGGAAGTACTTCTTCAAGAACTTTTCTACTATTTCATCCCATGACTTCAGACTGTTTCCTTTAAAATAATGAAGCCATCTCTTAGCTTCTCCAGATAAAGAAAATGAGAACAGACTCAACTTGATTGCATCCGCAGGAACACCTGCTTACCTAATAGTATTGCATATCTCTATATAGGTAGCCAAGTGAGCATAAGGGTCTTCAATGGGTAAACCATGAAACAAATTATTTTGAATCAGCTGTATCAAAGAAGGAGGATATGTGATGGTCTGAGATTGAACTTCTGGTTGTGCAATACTAGTGAAAAATTGTGGCACAGTAGAACTTGAATAATCCTCCAGGGTTACTCTTCTTGGCTCTTCAGCCATGATTGGGTCTTAAACAGGTTCTATATGAGAATGCCCTGCAGTAGGAAAACTAGAAGATGCCTCGGAAGATCGAGGTTCTTTTTCTGGAGTTGCTGCTGCTTCTAAATCCTACAAAAAAAATTCTGATTCTCTCTGAATTATGCCTTCTGCAGGTGGTGTTAATCTCCAAATCAATGGGAATCAAATCACCTGCAATAGATCTTCTTTGCATACAAGAAAATCAAACAACAATTATCTAGTTCAAAAGAACAATGAATGTACGGTAACTAAAATATAAACAAAAGAATCGATGAATTAAAGAGAAAAATATAAAGCAATGTCGTAAAACTGAACTAAACTTTTCTTAAATCTAGTTCCCCGGCAACGACGCCATAAATACTTTGTTGGATTTCCCCTGCAGTTACTTTTTGGTCCACTTTTTCTTTATACAAATATGTTCAAGGGAAATCCGGTTTGCCAAAAAGCGCACCAGATCGTCAAGTATTTAAAATTAAAACAGATGAATCCGAGTATCGAACTTAGGGAACTAGTCTAAGACAGGGTTAAATTCAGAAATAAGACATTGTTGAAAGAAACATTGATAATTGATGATTTAGAACAGGATTAAACTAAGTCTAGGCTAAAAATAGTAAAACTGCAAATAAGTAAAATTGACAGCAGTAGGTAGAAGTGTTGGGTCTTTCTAAAAGACCGGTTGATGCATATAAAGATGTTTCTCTAATCAATCATGCTTTTGTGTTCTATGTTGTAGCCTAAATTACTAAACCTCGACCCCTAGTTAGACTGAATCAATCCAAGCTCCGTCCTCAGATCCCTCTTGTTGGACTAGGCTCAATTTAGACAGCCTTCCTAGGTTTAGACTAACTAAAACTAAGCTTCATACTCAGATCCCTCTTGTTGGACTAAACTCAGCTTAAATAGCTTACGAAAGTTTAGACTAATTTAGCCTAAGCTTTATCCTCAGATCCCTCTTGTTGGACTAGACTTAGACCAAACAACATTATTGTAACAACATATTTAAAAGAAAAACTTAATCCGCAAATCCCTCTTGTATGACTAAGTTTCAATTCTGCTTCATTCAAGTTCTAAGGCAACAATACATTTCCCAATGTTAAAATCACCTAGCTAGGCACACAAATGGTTGATCAGACCAAGAGCATACATAATTTATGTACTGAAAGAAGCATTGAACACAAGAAACACAATCAATTAGATATTAAAATAATTACATCAGCTGCTCATTAGAAATCCCTGTTAGTCGATGAATACAACTAACTTTTGTGTAAGAAATCTGTGAAAATTGTATCTAACTCCTCCCATTTATGGTTATTTTGTAATGTTGTAATTACTTTTTGTTAAATATAGGTAATAAATACTTAGTACTCCCATTTTGTAAATTTAATAATCATTTCCTTTCAATTTCAGGTTAATTAGGCTAGTTTGTGAAGTGCTGATTTTGATATGCTCGCTAAGCCAATCTGTCGGCTTAGTGAGCCATCTGCTGAGCGCACCATTCTTGCGGTTGAGCGCGAGGAAAAATCTGGAAGAAGGATGAGCTGGACACATGTGCTAAGCGAGGGCTAATCCCACTAAGTGCACTACTTGCATGCATCCGCTAAGCGAGAAGACGAGCGCTAAGTTGAAATTCACTTATGCTCGCTAAGCGATCCAGAGTTGTGCTAAGCGCACAAGCACCAACAAGGCCACCTATTTAAGCCTGAAATCAGAAATGGAAAGGAAGTTTGGGCAATTCTCAAAGCTTCTGCATGGTTAGAGATTTCTAGAGAGAGAAAAGTTCAAGTTCCAGAGAGTTTTGAGAGCTTTTGCTATGCGAAGACTGACAGAGAACAGAAGAGGAAGCCATCCTGAAAGCATGCGATGAGTCTGTGAGTGATTTTGAGGTTCTAGAGGTAGAGGAGACATCCCCACTACTTGCATTTATTCAATCCTTCATTTTTATCTTCTCTTTATTGTAAAGGAAGTTTCCCATATATGGAGAGCTAAATCCTCTGTTGGTTCTTCCTTGTAGGTACTTGATGTAAATACTTGTATATCTATTTAATGATGTTTTATGTGTTCTCTGTGCTATCAGTACGTCATTTCAGTGTGTTTTTTCCTTGATCATGTAGATGCATGCTTTGTTAGGATCATTCAATAGTGAAAACTGGTCTGATTCTTAGAACTTGATAGGATGGGGCTAGTTTATCGTATTATCACGAGGGATTGGGGTATGGTAACCTAGTTGTTTGTATGTTTGTCTTAATACGGTTCTGGTCGAGTTCAGTCCAACAAGAGGAATCTGAGGACGATGTTTGATCAGGATTAGGCTAGACTATCACGAGGAATCGGGGTTTAGCATTTCAGGAGACACCATAGAACACATGAGTATTGTTAAGTAGAGAATATCCTAATAGGAAGACCAACGCATTGTCTACTTGTCTTTACACATCATTACTCACGTGATTTTCCTTTTTAATAGTTAGTTTACACACCTGTTCATAGCCCACACATATCGTTTCATACTAGACACCTATTCACTGAATATAGCTTTACCAAGTAACACAAGTTCCCCGAGAGTTCGATACTCGGTTCATATCGTTTTATACTACTTGTGTGATCCGGTGCACTTGCCGGGTTCAACCAATCCCCAACAAGGGTGTTTAGCCAGCCATTACAGAAAAACCCCTAATAATAATAATGAGATTACAAAACCTAGGTATCTTTGCAAAAGTTGCTCCTCTTGCTTCCTCTAGAGCTCTTTTCCCAAAATAGGCACTACGGTGTGCTCTGGAATGTTGTAAAACTCTGCTGTAAAAGTTCTGTACAAGGTGGTACCCTAATTCTGCACAAGACAGGCTTTAAATAGGCTCTAAATTTGTGATGTTGTGCTTAGCGCCACCCTCACGCTTAGCGCGCGTAAGTATATTTGAGCTTAGCACCAGTTGTGCGCTGAGCCTGGCTGAAGACAACTGTTGTGCTTAGTGCATTGATCTCGTGCTTAGCATGCAGCCTTGATATTGATGATATGCTAGATTCTTCTATTGCGCTAAGTGCACTGAAGCTCCGCTTAGCAGTGGATGCGCGCTTAGCCCACTGATGAGCTAAGCTCAACTGTCACTTTTAGCACTTCATGACTTAGCCTCTTTTTCACCTGAAATTGTACAGATTTCATCATTAAATCCAATGGACATATTCTAGAGACAACTTTAACAATAAAACAAGATTTATTAACAAAAATCACTACAAAATAACCATAAATTGGGGAACTATACAAGTTTTGGAAAATATTTTATATACAAAAGTTAGTCGTATAAGACAATTAACAGGAAACCTGATCTACCACCACCAGGAATTATGTCCAATCATTCAGGTTTGATGTAATTATTTACATTATCAGGGAAATCCTTCAGAAGATCATACGGCTCAAGATTCTTCAACCCAGGTCTGCATGCTTAATTGTTTTCTTTCCTTACTCTGTTGTGTGATTACATTTTCTCTTATGTCAACTGTCGCAACCTACCCTTCGGTGGGAGGGCGACGCGAGACTCACGGGTGCATCTTCCAAAGAAGGAAAACGCGCGAAGTCGCCACGAACGTTTATTCAAGGAAAATGTCAGAAAAATCGGAAAGGTGTGGTCTACGAACTTTAAGTGTGAAAGGTACGGGAGTTGAATTTACGCACGGGGAAGGTATTAGCACCCCACGCGTCAGTCACAAGGGACGACAGCCTTTAATCAAGTGTGCAAATATGACTTCAATTTGTTTTATTTTCCCTTTTTTTACGTTTTTATGTCTTTTTATGCTTTTTGTATTTTTTATCTTTTTGTGGTCGACAAGGGTGTTTCCCTTGCTCCTACATATTCCTTAATTGTGATAAGGAAATCAGACCTACGTAGTTTTTTTAGAACTGAACGTTGGCTAAGTTGTTTTTATCTTTTTTTCAAGATATATTTTGACCAAACAAAAGTCGTTTAAGGCATTGGACCATTAAACGATCTTTTGATTTTGAAAGGAGAGAAACGTTAAGGCGTTGGACCATTAACGATCTCTTGTTTTTGAAAGGAGAGAAACGTTAAGGCGTTGGACCATTAACGATCTCTTGGGGTGGTCGACAAAAGCAAGACTTTTGCTCCTACGTATCCTCAATTGCGATGAGGAAATCAGACCTACGTAGTTCTTGCAAAAAGTGGTAAAGTTACATGTTTATTTTATGCTTTTGAACGGTCCATGTTAACCGATAAAAGCAAAGAGGACCGTTTAAGGCGTTGGACCTTAGAACGGTTTTTAGTGATTTTTGCGGACAAAGCTTGATTTGTGAGTTGATTTTAGCCTTAGTTTCACTTTGGTTATTAGTCAATTGATCAAAGGAAACTTCCAAAGAAAACGTCCAATTGATTTTTTTTTATTATTTTATTCAAAGATATTTTTGATTATTTTATTATTATTTTTGCTTTTTTTGGTTTAACCGAGGTTACAACATGAACGATCGATTAGATTTTGTTTTAACAGTGATTAAACGAGATTACAATGCAAATGATCGGTTGAAATTCATTTTATCATTTATTAGGTGAGAAAACGGCTTAAAGGATAGGTTAAAGCTCGTTAAAAACGGAAGAAAAGAAACTGAAGGTGAACGAAATAAAGAGGAAAGCTTAAAAAACAAGAAATGAATTGAAAGTCTCAGATTCAAAAACTTACCTGTTGAAGAACGAAGAACGGATGAAGAATGGTGAAGAACGATGGAAAACCTTCACGGATTCGCTATTTGCACCCCGCCATTAGAACAACCCCCTTTCGCCTATTTATAGGAAAAAGGGGGAGGAGGTTGCCGCCCAGCTTGCCCAGATGAGCAGGGTGGCTTCCTCCAAAAGCAAACCTGCTTCGAAAATGCTCTGGAAGACCCAAATTCAAAATTTCAAAAATTGCTATTTGCACACCGCCATTTTGATAAGTTCACCCCGTTCTTTTGTGATTTACGAAAAAGTTACGGAAGCCTTACGAAAGCATATAGGACTTGATTTTCTTCTTTTTTTCTCTTCCCTCTCACCCATATTAAGTGAAATATGCTTATTTAGGATTATGAGAATTTTACGAAATCATTACGGGAGTCCTGGAAGCCCCAATAGACAATTTTTTAACAAAAACGGGGGAGGTGGTTGCCGCCCAGGTCGCCCAGGCGAGCTCAGCTCGCCCAAGAGAGCTTGGTTGCTTCCACCTTAAGCAAGGAAATGCCCAGAATCCTCTAGAAGGGCCCATATTTGATAATTGCTATTTGCACCCCCCCATTTTACTAAATACATCCCCCTTTTGCTTTTTTGCTGATTCTTTTTCCGTAACGTTACGGAACTTTACGAATTACAAGGCGATACTGGTTTTCTTTCCATAATGTCGCGAAACCTTACGGATTGTGCAACAATCCTTTCTTGGACTTCTGGAATGTTGCAAAACTTTACGGATTGCGCAACAATGCTTCCTTTCGACTTTCGGCATGTCGCGGAACTTCATGGATTGCCTAACGATGGGTATCAAGTACCTCGAAGTGGTCAAGCGAAGGTCGCATCCCACCAAACAGATGGTCCCCGGACGAAATTAGGGTATGACAGTTGTCCCTCTTTACTTGTCTTTTATTGGAGATAAGCGGGACGAAAAAATAAGACACTAATTTCGTTCGAGCGGAACATCATTCGGCCGGTCAATATCCCCGCCAGCGGAACCTGTCGTTAAGTATGAAAAGAAAAGGCATCAGAAGCATCAATAAACTTCAGTGTTTTGAAAACGACAAAGTTGGACAACCACGACACTTCCCTTTGCCATTGCACCCAATCGTCTCTACCCAGCAGAGAAGAATTTCCGCCCGTCGCTGAATTTGAATGTTTCCGGACGACGAGAGTGAAAAAACCTGAAATTTTTTTTGAAAACGATCAGCACCGAACGACCAACATCATCCTGACACTGCCGAATTCATTCCTCTCGGTCGATGAAAGGCACGGATGACCATAAGGTATCTCCGCCCACCACCCGACTCGCTGCCCCTGGATGACAAAAGGTGCAGAAGACGATGTTAGTCTCTGCGCTTTACAGGCATCGAGTCTTACAAATAGCAAAAGCGTGCGGATGACCATAATTTGTCTCTGCGTGATGTCGGACTTGATTGTCTCTAGATAGTGGAAAAAGGTGCGGGACAATATTGTTTTTTCGCATGTCATCGGACCCGGCGTCTCTGGATGACAAAAAGTGAAGATGACCATAATTTGTCTCTGCGTGCCATCGGACTCGATCGTCTCCGGATGGTGAAAAGGTGTGCGGATGACAATAATTTGTCTTTGCATGTCATCCGGCTCGCCACCTCTAGATGACAAAAGGCGCAGAATGACCATAATTTGTCTCTGCGTGCTATCGGACTCGATTGTCTCCGGATGGCGAAAAGGTGCGGAATGACCATAATTTGTCTCCGCATGTCATCGGGCTTGTTGCCTCTGGATGACAAAAGGTGCAAAATGACCATAATTTGTCTTTGCGTTCCATCGGACTTGATCCTCTCTGGATGGCGAAAAGGTGCGAAATGACCATAATTTGTCTCCACATGTCATCAGGCTTGCTTCCTCTGGATGACAAAAGGTGCAGAATGACCATAATTTTTCTTTGCGTTCCATCGGACTCGATCGTCTCTGGATGGCGAAAAGGTGCGGAATGACCATAATTTGTCTCTGCGTGCCATCGGACACGATCATCTCCGGATGGAAAAAAAGGTATGGAATGACCATAATTTGTCTCCGCATGTCATCGGGCTCGCCACCTCTAGATTACAAAAGGCGCAGAATGACCATAATTTGTCTCTGCGTGCCATCGGACACGATTGTCTTTCGGTCGACGAAAGGCGCGGATGACCATAAGGTATCTCCGCCCACCACCCGACTCGCTGCCCCTGGATGACAAAAGGTGCAAAAGACGATGTTAGTCTCTGCGCATTACAGGCATCGAGTCTTACAAATAGCAAAAGCGTGCGGATGACCATAATTTGTCTGTGCGTGCTGTCGGACTTGATTGTCTCTGGAAAGTGGAAAAAGGTGCGGGACCATATGGTTTCTTCACATGTCATTGGACCCACCGCCTCTGGATGACAAAAGGCGCAGAATGACCATAATTTGTCTCTGCGTGCCATCGGACACGATCGTCTCCGGATGGCGAAAAGGTGTGCGAATGACCATAATTTGTCTTCGCATGTCATCAGGCTCGCCACCTCTGGATGACAAAAGGTGCAAAATGACCATAATTTGTCTTTGCGTGCCATCGGACTCGATCGTCTCCGGATGGCGAAAAGGTGCGTAATGACCATAATTTCTCTCCATATGTCATCGGGCTCGTCGACTCTGGATGACAAAAGGCGCAGAATGACCATAATTTGTCTCTGCGTGCTATCGGACACGATCGTCTCCAGATGGCGAAAAGGTGCGGAATGACCATAATTTGTCTCCGTATGTCATCGAGCTCGCCGCCTCTGGATGACAAAAGGCGCAGAATGACCATAATTTGTTTCTGCGTGCTATCGGACACGATCGTCTCCAGATGGTGAATAGGTGCGGAATGACCAAAATTTGTGTCCGCATGTACTCGGGATAACAAAAGGCGCATAATCACCATAATTTGTCTCTGCGTTCCATTGGACTCGATCGTCTCCAGATGGCGAAAAGGTGCGGAATGACCATAATTTGTCTCTGCATGTCATCGGGCTCGCCGCCTCTGGATGACAAAAGGCACAGAATGACCATAATTTGTCTCTGCGTGCCATCGGACACGATAGTCTCCGGATGGTGAATAGGTGCAGAATGACCATAATTTGTCTCTGCATGTCATCGGGCTCGCCGCCTCTGGATGACAAAAGGCGCAGAATGATCATAATTTGTCTCTGCATGCCATCGGACACAATCGTCTCCAGATGGCAAAAAGGTGTGGAATGACCATAATTTGTCTCCGCATGTCATCGAGCTCGCCGCCTCTGGATGACAAAAGGCACAGAATGACCATAATTTGTCTCTGCGTGCCATCGGACACGATAGTCTCCGGATGGCGAAAAGGTGCGGAATGACCATAATTTGTCTCCGCATGTCATCAGGCTCGCCGCCTTTGGATGAAAAATGGCGTAGAATGACCATAATTTTTCTCTGCGTGTCATCGAACACGATTGTCTCCGGACGGTGAAAAGGTGCAGAATGACCATAAATTGTCTCCGCATGTCATATGACCTCAGGGTCAGTATGATAGAGATTGTGGGGCGGCCGACAAAAGCGAGGATCTTGCTCCTATGTATCCTCAATGAGGAAGTCAGACCTACGTAGTTTTGGATAACTGTGAGACTAAAATAGTCTCTACCGGAAGATGCTGACATCTTCGGGGAAGGGTGCAGATGACCACATTGATCTTTGCGTGTCAATCGGGCTTGGGGTCCTCGAATGACGGGGTACAGATAACCGGAAGGTGCCTCCGCATGCTACCATACTCTTGGGTTATGATAGCGAAAGGTGGGGTGGTCGACAAAAGCAAGGCTTTTGCTCCTATGTATCCTCCATTTGTGATGAGGAACTCAGACCTATGTAGTTCTTTCCTTTGTGAGACTAAAATAGTCTCGGTGTTTTTTCACTAAAATGTGAACATGCTTTTGTAAAGAAACAAAACCTCCAACTGATCAGAGCAACATATGATTTTTGGATGAAAAACAATGTGTCTATCGGGGAAGGAGAGTATGCTGATGACATTTTCTCATAACCATAAATGAGATTTTGGGTGTTAGCATTTTGTTTCTAAACGACCATTTAGAGGAAACACTGGGTCCAACAAAAGTAGAAGGAAATCACTCAAAGTGTATCAATCTCACACGGGTAAGTGTTTCATCCTAATTTCGAACCATATATATGTCATGACTTGATTTTGCAAATCATTTCCTATCAAATCAAAGATTACATGCGTGATCATGGATCAATATGAATTTTCTTGGGAACGGGTTTTTGGTGGGAAATTTGGCTTTGAGTGTTTTTTTTTGCCATTTTCCTTTTTTGTTTTTGTTTAGTGTGAGGTGAACAAGTCACCGACGCACAGGATTTTGGTTGGCAATCAAAAGGAGAGGACCACTTTAGGTTGTGATCTCCTTTCTTTTTTCGTTTACTTGGTGACAATTCTGTATTGTCCAGATATTGTCTGGTCCAAAGAATTTTCTGCATATTTCTTCTGTTTTCTTCCGATCCTTGATCGGGAATTTTCTTTCTTCTTCTTTTTTTTTTATTTTCTCCCACTCTTTGATTGAAAATTTTCTCCTTTTGCTTTCTTCCGATTCTTTGATCGGGAACTTTCTTTTCTTTGTTTTCTTCCGAGGGCAAGGTTTATGGTAAGTTGGGATTTTGGTTCAAGGCTTGTAGAATGGCTAGACACGATATATGTCAGGGTGTTGGTTTGGCCAGCAGTTCGGGGAAAAGGGGATGTCCCACATTATTTCCATGATACACACGCAACAATGATGATTTGGAAATTTTATGCAAAACTGGTCATGCATGCACCCATGTGGACACTCAAGCATCAAATTTTTATGGTCATGTGATACTAGGGCTCAGGATTCATTTTCTCTATTTTAGTCAACCCAGTGTTTCCAAAATATGTTCTTTTATCAATTCATGCATTCATCCGAGTCTATTTTGGGCGTTCGGGAAAATTTTCACAGCATTCACTCTTCAGGTGTATTCACATTTTTTTCAAAAACTGGTTATGATCAGTGAATTTTTTTCAAAGAAAAGCTGGAAGTTATCTCTTTTCAAAAGCATGTTTGTTTTTTAGCTAGACAACTTATTTTTCCTTTTTCTCTTTTTTCCTTTTTATCATTTGCTTATTTCTTTTTCTTGTTTGTTTTTGTTTTTTCCTTTTTTTCATGAGGTATTTTGCTACCTAAACATGTGTATATTTTTGTGAGGTATTTTTGCTATATACATGCATATCCAAGGTATCTTGCTACCTAAACATACATATATATATTTTGTGAGGTAGTTTTGCTATATACATGCATATCCAAGGTATCTTGCTATCTAAACATACATATATATATATATATATATATATATATATATATATATATATATATATATATATATATATATATATATATATTTTGTGAGGTATCTTTTTGCTACATACATGCATATCCAAGGTATCTTGCTACCTAAACACACATACATATATTTTGTGAGGTATGACTACCTTTCGAGCTTGTGCTTGTTTTATTTAAATTCCTAGGATCATGAGCAACTAGGTGTGTCCTACTATGACTTGAGAAACAAAAGGTTATCAAATAACAAGCAGAAACTTAAAAGTTACTAGGTTGCCTCCTAGTAGCACTTCTTTAACGTCTTGAGCTGGACGCGTGATGACTTGTCGGTCATGGACCTAGTACTTTGCTTACCTTTGGCTTTGGACTTGGTTGCCTATTGGTCGACCATGTGTCATAGGCAACGCTCTAACCTTTTTGTGGATGAACTAAGGTGCTCTGGAGGTGGCGGCGGTGTGTCTGTTGCCCACTGCCGGCCATCCCCAGGCTGTTGGGGTGTATCGTCCTGCGCCTGCCTAGGGACGCAGTACTTCTTGATGAAAACTCGGTTAGTAGGGGGCCTGATGACCTTGCTGGGGGCGACAGGCACTCCATAGAATTGACCGAGGCCCGTAATCATAATTGGAAATCCCAAGACCCTGTTGGACTTCTCCGGGTCCACTGGGTGTCTTGCGGGCGCGATCCCTGCAAACAATAGATGACATCAGAAATCAGTTGAGAGAAGTGCATACTTACCTATGTCACGATGGCATGACCTTGCTGGGGGGGATGGGCACCCTGTAGAACTGACAGAGGCCCGTAACCAGAGCTGGAAACCCCAGGGCCCTGTTGGGCTCCTCCGGGTCCACTGGGTGTCTTGTGGGTGCAACCCCTGCAAATAATAGATGACATCAGAAATCAGTTGAGCGATGTGCATACTTACCTATGTCGGGATGGCACAGACCAACCGATACTTTCGCAGGGGGAGATCGGCATTGCGGTCGCTGGGCATAATGTTGCTAAGTAGCAACGTCATCTATATCTGTGTAAGAGTGGTCATGTTGGTGCACATGATCCGCACTCGTCTCTTTGCAGCGGCACGGGTGGAATCTTGCCCCGGTATGCATAGTAGCTACGTGATAGCCCCCCTCTCTGGTTGTGCTCACATAGTTGGTCGCCCTCCATTATCAAGGTGTGGCCCAGGAACTGATAAAAGGAAACTACTGGCCCCCTTAACCGGGAGTGCGAGTCTCGGTTAAGCATTTAAGGGCAGAGGCCTTAAATTCTCTTAAGGTGTGGATATGGAGCCCACTGAAAGTGAGGACGCGTAACCCTCTAAAGGCGGGAGCGTGTAGCCCTCCGAAGGCGAGGACGTGCAACCCTCTGAAAGTGAGGACATGTAACCCTCTGAAGACGAGGGCGTGTAGCCCTCTAAAGGTAAGGATGTGTAGTCCTCTGAAGGTGAGAGCGTGTAGCCCAATGAAGGTGAGGACGTGTAGTCCTCTGAAGGGGAGGACGTGTAGTCGTATGATGGCGAGGACGTGTAGTCCTCTGAAGGCGAGGACGTGTAGTCCTCTGAAGGGGAGGACGTGTAGTCTTATGATGGCGAGGGCGTGCAATCCTATGAAGGCGAGGGCGTGTAATCCTCTAAAGGCGAGAACGTGTAGCCCTCTGAAGGTGAGGACGTGCAGTCCTCTGAAGGCGAGGACGTGTAGTCCTCTGACGGCGAGGGCGTGCGGTCCTCTGAAGGCGAAGGCGTGTAATCCTCTGAAGGCGAGGACGTGTAGTCCTCTGAAGGGGAAGACGTGTAGTCCTCTAAAGGCGAGGGGGTGTAGACCTCTGAAGGTGAGGGCATGTAGTCCTCTAAAAGCGAGGACGTGTAGCCCTTTGAAGGCGAGGGCGCGTAGCCCTCTGAAGGCGAGGACATGCAGCCCTTTGAAGGTGAGGGCGCGTAGCCCTCTGAAGGCGAGGACATGCAGCCCTCTTAAGGCGAGGACGTCTAATCCTCTGGAGGCGAGGACGTGTAGCCCTCTGAAGGTGAGGACGTGCAGTCCTCTGAAGGTGAGGGCGTGCAGCCCTCTGATGGCAAGGACATGTAGTCCTTTGATGGCGAGGACGTGTAGCCCACTAAGGTGAGGACGTGTGGTCCTCTGAAGGTGAGGACGTATAGCCCTCTGATGGTGAGGATGTGTAGTCCTCTAAAGGTGAGGGTGTGAAGCCCTCTGAAGGTGAGGACGTGTAGTCCTCTAAAGGCGAGGACATATAGTCCTCTGAAGGCGAGGACGTGTAGTCCTCTGGAGGTGAGGACGTATAGTCCTCTGATGGCGAGGACGTGTAGTCCTCTGAAGGTGAGGACGTGTAGCCCTATGATGGTGAGGGCGTGCAGCCCTCTGAAGGCGAGGGCGTGAAGCCCTCTAAAGGTGAGGACGTGTAGTCCTCTGAAGGCGAGGATGTGTAGTCCTCTGAAGGCGAGGACGTGTATTCCTCTGGAGGTGAGGACGTATAGTCCTCTGACGGCAAGGGTGTGTAGCCCTCTTAAGGCGAGGATGTGTAGCCCTCTAAGGGTGAGGGTACTAGTACCCAAGGGTCCACCCTTATGAGAAAGCAAGAGATTGACTCATCGAGAGGGTCGGTCATCCCAAATTCAAAAGATTAGACATTAGATGTAGGAAATCTATGCAGTTAACATGATTTTTAGGGATGCAGATGCATGCAACCTTTGTCATGCAATTTGGTAAATGCGGAATCCATACGAAACAATGCAATGTAATGGAAAGTTGTACAATGTTCATGACATTCTTTCCCTATTTTGTGATTTTGACTTTGATTTGATTTTTTTTTTGGAAAACACAGATTGACTGTCCTTTTGAAAGATGTGATAATTCATGCAACCTTATCCTATCTTTTGCAAATCTCTCCAGGAACTCCCTCAGAGTGTATGTTCTGTTTGATTTAGTCACTTGACCATTTTGGAGTGACGGCAATGGAGCGGTTTGACGTTTAATCAATCCATTGAAATTTCAGGGTTTGTCCCCCCCTTTTTTTGTTTAAAAACATCGACGGGTGAGAACTTTTGATCTGCCCCTATGTTCACTTGAGGCTCATGCACGATGCCCTTCATTGCCCCAGTGAAAGGCTTTGAGGTACCAATTGTTATCTTTCGTCATGACCTTGTAGCTGGGAACCTATTAGGTGAGAACTTCTAATCGGCCCCTAGGTTTACTTGAGGCTCATGTAGGGTGCCCCTCATTGCCATAGTGTAAGGCTTTGAGGTACCAACCGTTGTCTTTCGTCATGACCTTGTAGCAGGGAACCTATTGGTGAGAACTTCTAATCTGCCCCTAGGTTCACTTGAGGTTCATGCATGATGCCCCTCATTGCCCCAGTGTAGGGCTCTGAGGTATCCATCTTTGTTTTCACAACCTGGTAGCAAGGAAGAATGAAAGAAGCGGTTGATTCTTGCAAAAAGAATTTTCCAAGGACGAGAAATAGCTGAAGGATTTTTTCAATCGACAGATTAAGTCAAATGACTCCTATTCTTGATAACTCACTTCTCTCTAAAAAGACAAAATTTCTGGAATGATAAAATGAGGTCACATGAATGTCTATATTTTTACTTGAAAACACAGTCAATCAAATGCTTTTTTTTTATTTTTGAACTTTTCTGCTTTACTCGTTGCTTACGGCACCCCACCAACGTGCAGGACGAGTAATCTCTGATTGAACGGTCTTGGAAGTCAACACTCAGGAGCGCAGGTCGCTTTGAGCAAACAAACCAATGGCTTACACTCACATTCCGGTGGAAGTTGAATAAGCAAAGATGTGTTTGTGAGAGGATGAGAGAGACAAGGATGTCAAATTCATCCATTTTAGCATTGTAACTGTGGTTTATAATAATGGCATAAACTTGAAAATCCTGATGAGTCATTAGAGACATCTAACAATAGCTTTCAAAATTGCCCCATGTGTGGTGTTGTTTGTCAATGTTAGGATTCACAAGCGATTCTCCTCAAATTTTAGCCAGCCCGCATCAATTAGACTTTGCACCTTACGCTTCAAGGTCATACAATGCTCAATGGAATGCCCCGGGGCTCCTCCATGATAAGCACACATTGCGTTCGAGTCGTATCCTCGGAAAAATGGAGGTTGAGGAAACCTAGCAGGGGTTATGGCTACCATTGCAGTATCAAGTAGATAAGGGAGCAAGTTAGCATAGGACACCAGAATTGGGGTGAATTCTACAGGCTTTTTGCAACAAAATTCCTTCCTTGGTTGGTGTTTTGGTTCGTGCTAAAGGTGGTGTTTAGCATTGGTTGTGTGGAAGGTGGGTTTTGTGGTTGATTTAGGGATGGCCTTTGTGGATAACTGGGTGGTAGGTAAGGAGAAGGGTTGTTATTGGCTAAGTAATGACATTGTTGGATTGGTGGGAAACTTGGTCGTATAGGAATGGCAGTCACAGCATGGGTTTCTCCCTCATTCTCACCCTCTTCATTTGCCCCAGTTTTCTCATTCGTCCAAGCAGGATGATTAAATTTGCCTCTTTTCAGACCCACTTCGATCCTTTCGTAAGCAAAAACTAAATCAGCAAAGCTTGAAGGTGTGTAGCCCACCATCTTTTCATAGTAGAAAACTGGTAATGTGTCTACTATCATTGTTATCATTTCTTTCTCCGTCACTGAGGGAACCACTTGGGCTGCCAGATCCCTCCACCTTTGGGCGTATTCTTTGAAAGATCCGTGCCCCCCTCTTTCCACATGTTTTTGTAGTTGCATCCTATCCGGAGCCATATCAGAATTGTACTGACACTGCCTAACGAAGGCAACCATTAGGTCCTTCCAAGAATGGACTCGGGGAGGTTCCAAGTTAGTGTACCAAGTAACAGCTACCCTAGTAAGACTTTCTTGGAAGAAATGTATTAGCAGTTCCTCATCTTTTGTGTATGCCCCCATCTTCCGACAATACATCTTTAGATGGTTCTTGGGGCAAGTAGTCCCCTTGTACTTGACAAAGTCCGGCACCTCGAACTTGGAAGGGGTGATGATATTGGGTACTAGGAACAACTCTTCTAGATTAGCAAAGGCATAATCTTTGCCTCCTTCAATGGCCCTGAGCCTTTCCTCTAGATGATCCAACTTTTCCCTTTCCTTCCATAATAAGAGGGATTTTACCTACTGTGGAATGCAAAGGTTGTGGTTGGAGGCGAAACTGAGGGCCTTCCAAAGTGTTTTGTAGGGGTATACCAGCAACTGCTTGCCCTTCAGTGGCATATCTGAGGCAAGGCTCAAAGTCCGCTAGATTGTGGTAGGGAATTTCATGTGTCTCCCCCATGGGTTGAGAGACATGTACATGATGAGGTTGTCGGCTCTCAATGAGTATGGGGGCAGAGTTATTGACATCCTCATTAGGAGTGTACGCCACATTGAGTAGTGTATAGTTGGGAGGCAAGCCATATGGCGGGAATGCGTGCTCGTTTTGAATTTACACATCATGGGGCTGTCTGTACTTCCCAAATCTTTGCCCACCATATCTGAGGTTGGATGATTCATTTGGTTGAGATCAGATGGGGGCATCGGGTTCACCTTAGCAACAGTGCTGGTAGCGGAAACTATAACCGCATTGGCTTCCATTATCTTCTTCATGCTCATCATGGCCTCCATCATTGTGGCCATTTTCTCTTACATGGCCTCCATGTTGGCCTTCATCTGCTCTTGCACCTCCTCTACTTCACCCATTACTCTAGCACTAGCACGGGTTTGGTAAGGGTGCTGTAAAGCATGTTCTTTTCTTTATGATAACAATGATTAAGTTCATTTTTTTCAAGGAAAGAATGCAATGAGTGATGCGATCAATGAAAAGCATGGATGTATGCGAATGATGCATAGTTGAAGTATTGCTAATTTTTACGCAGGACATGGGGTTGAATTAATTTAGATTTTCAACATGGTGCATGACATCTTTGTCAAGGTGAAACTGGAAGCAACAAGGATATCAACAATCCTAAACGTGTTTGGCAGTAGACGAAGCAGCGATGTAACTCAACCCATCTCTTGCCCCAATTTTTTGCAAGATGGTTACTTCCATACTTCAACTTGACTTGATGAACCTTTTTGTAAAAGCATGAGCTTGGTTCAACCCCGTAATCCAAGGAATGGCAATTCTGATTACCAATACTTCAACAATATTTCATAGAGATGAAAGACTCGGGAATACGTATGCTATGCATGGAAAATGTAATGTTGAGATTGAGATGCCCGTAGAAACATCATTTCCTAGTTAGCAACACATTAGGTACCATGCTCAATCATTTTGTTTTGCTGTTTTTTTTTTGTTTTTTAGAAATGGGTTTATGATCCCAACATGGTTGGCTCATGGTACCTAACACATGCAACTAAGAATGTAGTGTGAATTTTCACACTTCTTTTTTTTTTGTTTTGCAGAGGAAAACACAAGGATCATGCATGAGCAAACATGAAAACAAAAGGTATGTAGTTTGTAGAACAAAAAGCATGTTGAATACATATGCATGATGACACAATGACTCATGCAAAATGCGATGTTGGAATATGATAACGAACAAATGCAGGAACAATATGTTCATTATGATGCCTTGAAGAGATGCTTATGCGGTGCATGATATGAATGCATTTACGGACATGAGAGACTGAAAAATCATATCTTCTTACTTGCGCATTTGGGGGCGCAGTGCCCCATGTGTACAGTTAAGAAGGTGATATGGACCTTCCGGCTTCCCGTGACAAAAGAAGAGACCAACATACAATGCATGTGTGACGACATGATGCAGATGCGCAAAAGCGCAACAGGGGATGTACACAGCATGGCAATATCCTCAAATAAATCACACAGCAAAGGCACCCATGACATTTAGGTTATATGCATGGCAGTGTTTAAAAGGCACGCAGTGTGTTCGCTTCGTGCCCCAATTTTAGGGACCTAAACGGGAGGAACTAAAAGGCTTTTAGTGATAATTCCCAAGGTGGTCATATCTCTCTTGATGGTCTCTAGAGGTATCATCCCCTTCGAAGAACATATTGCGGTAGTAGGGACTACTAGCAACAATATGTTATCAAAGAGAAAAACTCTAGATGAGGGTTCACTGTTATCAAGCAAGTCGGAGACCCAGCATGACCACAGATTCACCTCCACTCCTTGTGTTCCCATGACCCGGGTATAGGGCCCCTTTTCAACTCACCGTGTGTGCAAATAGTGTTGGTGTTTGTGTGCATCAAATGAATAAATATTTACCTCATGCATACATTTTAAAACACACTAAAAGCATCAAAAGAGTTTATATATACAAGAACATAAGAAAAAAAAGACAAAGAAAAAGAACAAAAGGGAAGTCATAGTAAGGAAAGCACACTGATTGATTGGCCTAACTCTCTAACAATAGTCCCCAGTGGAGTCGCCAACTGTCGCAACCTACCCTTCGGCGGGAGGGCGACGCGAGACTCACGGGTGCATCTTCCAAGGAAGGAAAACGCGTGGAGTCGCCACCAACGTTTATTCGAGGAAAACGTCGGAAAAACCGGAAAGGTGTGGTCTACGAACTTTAAGTGTGAAAGGTTCGGGAGTTGTATTTACGCACGGGGAAGGTATTAGCACCCCACGCGTCCGTCACAAGGGACAGCAACCTTTAATCAAGTGTGCAAATATGACTTCAATTTGTTTTATTTTCCCTTTTTACGTTTTTATGTCTTTTTATGCTTTTTGTATTTTTTTATCTTTTTGTGGTCGACAAGGATGTTTCCCTTGCTCCTACGTATTCCTTAATTGTGATAAGGAAATCAGACCTACGTAGTTCTTTGAGAATTGAACGTTGGCTAAGTTGTTTTTATCTTTTTTGCAAGATATATTTTGACCAAACAAAAGTCGTTTAAGGCATTGGACCATTAAACGATCTTTTGATTTTGAAAGGAGAGAAACATTAAGGCGTTGGACCATTAACGATCTCTTGTTTTTGAAAGGAGAGAAACGTTAAGGCGTTGGACCATTAACGATCTCTTAGGGTGGTCGACAAAAGCGGGGCTTTTGCTCCTACGTATCCTCAATTGCGATGAGGAAATCAGACCTACGTAGTTCTTGCAAAAAGCGGTAAAGTTACATGTTGATTTTATGCTTTTGAACGGTCCATGTTAACCGATAAAAGCAAAGATGACCGTTTAAGGCATTGGACCTTAAAACGGTTTTTAGTGATTTTTGCGGGCAAAGCTTGATTTGTGAGTTGATTTTAGCCTTAATTTCACTTTGTTTATTAATCAATTGATCCAAGGAAACTTCCAAAGAAAAACGTCCGATTGATTTTTTTTTATTATTTTATTCAAAGATATTTTGATTATTTTATTATTATTTTTCAAGATATTTTGATTATTTTATTATTATTTTTGCTTTTTTTGGTTTAACCGAGGTTACAACGTGAACGATCGATTAGATTTTGTTTTAACAGTGATTAAACCAGATTACAACGCAAATGATCGATTGAAATTCATTTTATCATTTATTAAGTGAGAAAAACGGCTTAAACGATCGGTTAAAGCTCGTTACAAACGGAAGAAAAGAAACCGAAAGTGAACAAAATAAAGATGAAAGCTTAAAAAATAAGAAATGAATTGAAAGTCTCGGATTCAAAAACTTACCCGTTGAAGAACGAAGAACGGATGAAGAACAATGAAGAACGATGGAAAACCTTCACGGATTCGCTCAGGGAAACGTCTCGGAAGCGTTACGGAAGCACCTCGGCTTGGATTTTCTTCACGGAAACAATTTTTTTCACCCAAAATAGCTGAAATGCATAGCCAGGGGGATGAGGGATCATTGGAACAGTCCCATTTCGCCTATTTATAGGAAAAAGGGGGAGGAGGTTGCCGCCCAGCTCGCCCAAGCGAGCTCAGCTCGCCCCAGAGAGCTGGGTTACTTCCTTCAGAAGCAACCCTGCTTCAAAAATACTCTAGAAGGCGCAAATTCAAAATTTCAAAATATGCTATTTGCACCCCCCCCCCCCCCATTTTGATAAGTTCACCCCCTTCTTTTGTAATTTATGGAAAAGTTACGGAAGCATATAGGACTTGATTTTCTTCTTCTTTCCCTTCCCTCTCACCCATATTAAGTGAAATATGCTTATTTAGGGTTGTGAGAATTTTACGGAAGCATTACGGGAGTCCCGGAAGCCATTTTTTAACAAAAACGGGTGAGGTGGTTGCCGCCCAGCTCGCCCAGGCGAGCTCCCATATTAAGTGAAATATGCTTATTTAGGGTTATGAGAATTTTATGGAAGCATTACGGGAGTCCCATAAGCTATTTTTAACAAAAACGGGTGAGGTGGTTGCCGCCCAGCTCGCCCAGGCGAGCTAGGTTGCTTCCACCTTAAGCAAGGACCCATTTTACTAAATACACCGCCTTTTGCTTTTTTTGCTGATTCTTTTTCCGTAACGTTACGGAACTTTACGGATTACGTAACGATACTTGTTTTCTTTCCATAATGTCGTGAAACCTTACGGATTGTGCAATAATCCCTTCTTTGACTTCTGGAATGTTGCGGAACTTTATGGATTGCGCAACAATGCTTCCTTTCGACTTCCGGCATGTCGCGGAACTTCATGGATTGCCTAACGATGGGTATCAAGTACCTCGAAGTGGTCAAGCAAAGGTCGCATCCCACCAAACAGATGGTCCCCAGACGAAATTAGGGTATGACATCAACTTCAACTGCCAAATCCTCTCTCACCCATTATGAGTGCTTCTAGACTTTGAAGCACACTTGGGGAATATCCGTTAGTTAAATGATTCCCAGTTTTGTGTCCTATATGCAGATAACTATTGCCCATTTGCAAACTCCAAATTTACTTTTCATTTATATAAATTATGCTGCTTTACAATTATCGATATAGTAAACATAATTTATACGAATCACTGAATGTAAAAACTGGATTGTCTGCTTCTTATAACAACCTTTCCATTATGTTGATGCCATATCATGCTACAATGAGGTCCTCCACATTGATCCCTTAGCAGCTTATGGGCTAGTTAATAGAGGCAATACGTATAAGGAGATTGGTAGAGTTAGTGATGTTGTGAAGAGCTATAAACAAGCATTGATTCTTCGTCCAGACTTCCCTGAAGCAACTTGCAATCTCCTTCATACATACTAGGTTTTGTCCATTCTTTATTATAATATTTATTATTTTCAGTGATTTTGGCAAAGTATCTTTTGATATAATCCTGTTGCTTATTTGTTACATGAATTCATTATCTTCTATCCCAATGCACCCCCGATATGGTTAAGTGGCTATTGCTTTGATTGGCTTCAAATAGATGTTGCTAGTCATGTCATGTGGTTGGAATGAATAATAAGTATAGCCTTCTGTTGTTAAAGCTGATTAGATTATATCATAAACTTGGGTTTTGGATATGCTTTCCAGTAAAATTGATTGAAGTCATGGTTTAAATGATGCTCTATATGTTATAATGCAACAATGTTCTCTCATTGTTGTTTACTTTTATCTTTAGCATTGCCTTCAATGCCTTGTGATGATACTCTGCCCATTCCCACAACCTAAAAAGAAATTACAGTGTTAGCATATTCACTTGACCCAATAATTATCATGTCTTTCAGATGTTCGTTATTCCTAGTGTCCAGCCATTCCATGCAATAGCATATCCACTTGACCCGATGCTTGCTTTGGAAATTAGGTATGAATATTATTGTTTATAGGATGCACAACCAATTAAAAGAAATATGAAATGTTCTATTCTATAGTATATTATATCCTTTCCATTCTCTTTTTGCAGCTGTAAATATGCTGCACACTGCTCGGTAGTTTATATAATCATATAAACTAATTTAAACCTAAAACTACTATTTTTCATCACACTACAATAAATTTATTGTAGTGTTAGAGAAAAACTTAAAACTATTGGTTACATTAAAATAATTTTATCAATTAATCTACACCCTAAATGATAAATCAACGAGCCTTTACATATATATCTTCATGTATCTTTTTTACCTAGCTAGTATAACACTAATGTTTTGTTTAGTATATAAGAAATTGGGAAAGAGACAAAAATTAGTTAGTTGTCTAGTAAAGAAGATTTAGAGAAAAAATAACATTAAAATATGTGAAATAAATTATAATATTTTTTAATTTATTTTCACTCATTTATCTGTCTCTTGTGTTTTTTTCTTGTCTTCATCAAATATCTTTCATTTCTATTTTATTTTTCATTCATCTATGTTATTTTGTTATATCTATATATAATAGTAAATAATACTAATACTAATAATAATTAAATATAATAGTAACATTAATAATAAATAAATATAATAAATAATATATATTATTTAATATTTGTTTTTTTTACTTACCAAAATATTTTATTTAAATATTTAATATTTTTCATCACACTACATATATCTATGTCACCTCACAATATCTAAATACTATCAAATACTACTCATTTTTCACCCAAGGATTCTTTCTACATATATCTTTTATTATTTCGTGCCTTATATAAACACTATTAGAAAATATGTTTTCTACATCGGTTATTTATGACTTTCTACATTGATTTTTAACCGATGTTAAAAGTGCCAATGTTGAATGTATTTTCGTTAACATCGATTCCAAAAAACCGATGTTAACGTTAAATTTACAACATCCAAAAAAATGTATTAATGTTGATAGTTAACATCAGTTTTTTAGAAAAGTCGATGTTAACGTAACTTAACATCGGTTTTTTTTTTACAGAAAATCGATGTTAAAGTATGTGTTAATGTTGACAGTTAACATCAGTTATTTGGAAAAACCGATGTTAACATAACTTGACATCGGTTTTTTTTTTACAGAAAACCGATGTTAACGTATGTGTTAATGTTGACAGTTAACATCGGTTTTTTGAAAAAACCGATGTTAACGTATGTGTTAATGTTGACAGTTAACATCGGTTATTTGGAAAAATTGATGTTAACGTATGTTAACATCGATTTTTTTTACAGAAAACCGATGTTAACGATTAACATTGGTTTTTCCAAATAACCGATGTTGTTTTCAGGAATTTTTTTTAAATACTGTCTTTGTTTTTACAAAAAAACCAAAATTTAACCTGTAAATTTAAAATCAGACCACACAACATATATGATTTGCATTCTGCTTGCAAATAGGTTTTAGCAGAAAACTAGCTAGTAAACTATTAAAATGAAACAGCAATTGCAAAAAATATAATGCAAAGTACAGTAAACTAATTAAGTAACCTAAATTTACATAGTTCCCTAACATCCTATGTTTGATTTCTAACTTTTAGATAATACTGTGCCCATTGGATGCGAAGCGCCTTGAATCTCTCTGCTTCCAATGGTCTAACATCATTAAAATAATGCATGATCAAATAAAAGATAAATTAATGATGTAATAACAATGATAAGAAAATCAACTTTGTTTGAAATAAACAATTACCGTTTCCCAACTATTCCTGAAAGTTCCTGAGATTATCGTGGACATCCGGTGCATAACGTAATAGTCGCTTTCAGTGCTTCCTTTTTGTCTATTACACTAAATACATAATGAAATTTGGATATTAATTAAACGTTAACTACAATTAGTGTACACACACGTAAGCAATATATATAAGTAGAAGTTTTATTTAAATCACGTACCTTAACAACAATCCACCTAGCAGCAGCCTTGGATTTAGGTTGTGGAGTATCATCAAGTCCTTTCAAAGCACTGTTGAATACGAGGAACATTAAAATATTGACGTTGTTGAGTTATGCTAATGCAAATGTATTGAAAATAACACTGACCTGTTAATTATTCCCTTAAGGTAGTTGTTTGGCCTGTTATCTAAAGAACAAAACATGACAACTAGGTTTTCCTTAGGCAAAATGACGACCATTTGCCAGTGTCCGCTGTAGTGGAGATGAATATGGGTTATTGTAGTGGTATAGATTATTTAAATTCAGTTGTTATGTTTGACTTACCCATTCAGGTAGGCTCCAAGGTAGACATCGCGTTTTGAACTCTGCATCCAACTCTTGATGTAGCTTTCTGATTCAAATTGCGATTAAAATATAAAAATTAAATTAACAATACGTCAAATTATATTTTGATCATCAAAATATTGTGCATCGTCAGACTTTGATAAGTTGTCATTTATGTTAAATGGGGATTTAGTAAAAAAATATCAATTGGAGTTGGAATGTGGTCAAAATACTCCTATGACTTGGACAATCTTCTCGCCTTTAGACATTGACCTACATTTTTTTGTATTTACATCAAATGGAGTTGATTTCAATACTCTATTTATTGTTTCTTAAAAGTTTGTAGGATTTTGCTAAATGATGTATGAGGTAGTTTATGTATTATGAACTCTTGTTATGTGGACTATACATCTGACATACATTAGTGTCAAGGAAAATTGTTATTTGTTGTGGATTGTAGCTCGTGTAGAGAAATATAGTTTTGAAAATTTAGCTTGGACATGAAAAGTATTATGTAATTTGGGGTTGTGGAGTGTTTATACTTATGTTTTATTTACCTTGATGATGAAGGTTGTTTTATTTTTATATGGGATGTAAAATAAAAATTTGATATTCCCTGCTATTTACAAAAAGTTGGATGATCTCTCTTTTGTCTTGGGTTGCTTATCCGTTATGGCAATCAATTGTAAGCAAGCTCCAGTAGTAAACTCATTGGGTTGTGGAGGATTTTGTTGTCAAGGTTAGATCACTGCAGGTAAGATTTATTTGTTAACTTAGTTCTTATCTTGGTTTCATCATGAAGTCTGTTAATATTTTATTTTAACTCTTGTAGGCACTAGGATTTGTTCTAATTGCTAGGCCTGAATATATGTTGGAAAATGATGTTGGAAAAATACTAGAGGAAACATTATCCTTTGCGCCTCTGCGTCTGATACTCGCATTAAGGTAATATATTTTGTCTTGATATATATATATATATATATATATATATATATATATATATATATATATATATATATATATATATATATATATATATACATATACTGTGTATACTAAATCTTTTTGGTAATTAGATTCAAGGATGGCAAAACATGTTCGAGTATCTTCTAGAAGCTGAAAGCCAAATGGGAACAGATAAAAATGATGAAAATGTTGTTGGTTACTCAGTTGGAGCTGGGCATAGTGTACCTGTTGTTGTTGGTGCTAGGGATACAAACATATGTGGGGGTATAGTTCAGTTGTATTGGGATAATATTTTGGGTAGATGTTTGGATTTTAGTGAACAAGTTCGTCAATCAGATTCAACACTCTTGAGCCAAATGCTAAAGAACAATTAGAATCATGTCTTTGAATAAAAAAGAGTTAATACAGAAGAGTGCATGTGTGTGTATTGTATTTATCATAGTTTCTATTCCTCCAAATCTTTTGGATTGATGGACTGAGGTAAAGCTAGTAGTGTCTTGCTTAAAGCTATGATAGCACCAAAAAAAATTTAAATTCTAAGTCGGCTACACAAAAAACCGTCTTAGAATGGTACAGCTGCTAAGGTGGTTATTTGGACAACCGATCGAGAAAACCATCTATAGTATTGCATTTCTAAGACGGTTGTTCAGATAACCAATGTAGAAAATCATCTATAGTAATGCGTTTCTAAGACGGTTATTCATACAACCGATGTAGAAAGCCAACTACAGTAATATCTTTCTAAGACGGTTATACACATAACTGATGTAGAAAGCCATGCACATTCTAAGACAGTTATCCAAATAATCATCTTAGAAATACTGATATACTAAGACAGGTTCAAAACTGACCTTGTATAGCCCACCATATTTTACGACACCCCTATTTAAGACGGGTCAAAACTGTCGTAGATTGGCCTCAATGATCAACTTAGAAAGACTTATTTGTAATAGTGCCTTCACTTTTTTCTTAAGCACTATTGATTAACTTTTTCTTGAAAAAGTTGGAATATTGAGACTTCTTCCACAAGATCTTACCTTTTCCATCGTGGAGATTTTACCTTGTGCTCTAGTGGAAGTTCTTTGAAGAACCTAGATCTTGGCATAGGAACCATTGTCAAAAACTACTTCTAAAGATGCTCTAGGAACTATCTTAAAAGTCATGAATGATAATTTATTATTAAATGATAATTTAAATTTAGTTTACATTGCATAAGCATCAAACTCTTTTGTTATTTTCATTTTTACTTTTACATTGCCTTTCATGTTCTTCTTTATTGTAATGATTTTCACTTTTTTATATCTTTAATTGTTTTTTTTAAACATTTTATTGTTTCAGGTTTTGTAAACTATTTTAACTTTGGAGATAACATAATTAAATTAAGAAAACCCAACATCAAAACGGTATCGTCTTCTAAACCAATCAGTCCAAAAAAATTACGAATCACATTAATTCGAACTTGGTGAAGGCCTTTGTTTCTATGGAAGCAAAGCTTCCAAGCTTATTTTGATGATGCCAAAGACTCAATTCAAGAATCAATATTCAAGCAAGTTTCAAGAATCAAAGAGTCATTCAATCAAGAATCAAGATTCAAGTGAAGATTCAAGAGAAGACTCAAGATATGCAAGAATTGAACCTCAAGAAAAGCATCAAGATAAGTACAAAAAGAATTTTTCAAAGAAACGATTTAATAGCACAATTTGTCCAAAAGAATTTTTCAAAGAAAAATCTTTTACCAGAGTTTTTACTCTCTGGTAATCGATTATCATAAGACCAAAACAGTTTTATAACTGTTTTACAAAGTAGTAATCGATTACCATGGGCATGTAATCGATTACCAATGTTTTTGAACGTTGAATTTCAAATCTCAAGAGTCACAACTTGTGACAATATTTTCAAAATAGTGTAATCAATTACACAATATTTGTAATTGATTACCAATGGTTTTTGAACGTTCGATTTCAAACCTCAACATGAAGAGTTACAACTTTTGATAAAATAAACTGTGTAATTGATTACACCATAATGATAATCGATTACCAGTGACTGGTTTTGACAAATAAATTGCCAAAGAGTCACAACTTTTAAAGTGATTAGTTATTGACAAGAGTCATAACTTTTAAAGTGACTGGTTTTTTGAAGAAATTGCCAAGAGTCACAACTTTTTTAAAGTGACTGGTTTTGAAGAAATTGTCAAAGGTCACAACTTTTAACATGGTTTCTTCAAGAGCCATCAAAGGCTATAAATATGTGACCATGGCATGAATTTCAAAATGATGATTCTGAACATCTTTCAAAAAGTTTTTGTTCAACACTTGCTTTGTCAAGAAAAGTTTATTGGGCAAAAACTTATGCTATTCTATTTTCTTCCTCTCCTCCATTCTTACAAAAAGCTTTTCAAGAGACCTACTATTGGTGACTGTTTTCAAGAGAAGCTCTTCTTGGTTGAAACACTGAACACAAGGGACCAACGTTCCTTGGGTTCATTGCAAGAAGCAGGATTTGCTTCTTGGTTGATCACTAGACACAAGGGACCAACATTCCTTGGGGTTCATTGCAAGAAGTGGAATAACTTCTTGGTTGTAATCACTGAACACAAAGGAGGGAAGTCCTTTGTGGTTCATGGCTTGTAAAGGATTTTACAAGGATAGTGGAAATCTCAAGCGGGTTGCTTGGGGACTGGACGTAGGCACGGGTTGTGGTCGAACCAATATAAATCCGGTTTTGCATTCTTTCTTTCCGTAATCTCTTTTACTTTCTGTTGTGTTTATATTTCTTTAAGTTTACTTCTCCTTATTTGTTATTCAAGTAACTTACAATTAAAGAAATAATTGAATCTAGGGAATATCTAAGAAATGGGAAATTTTCAATTAGTGATAGTCAACGAAACCTTAATACAACCCCCTCTTCTTAAAATTTCTGAGGCCACTTGTCCAACAAGTGGTATCAGAGCAGGTTTCTTGTAGAAAGTTTAGAAACTTCAAGAAATATGGCCTCAGGAAATTTCTTATTCCCAAAAGGAAATTCCATCAATTGGCCTCCTATCTTTAATGGAGAGGGTTACCACTATTGGAAAACCCGTATGCAAATCTTCATTGAAGCAATAGATTTAAACATTTGGGAAGCCATAGAAATAGGACCTTATGTACCCACCATAGTAGATGGAAGCACAAGCACGACAACAGAAAAATCTAGAGATAAATGGTCTGAAGAAGATAGAAGAAGAGTTCAATATAATCTTAAAGCCAAAAACATCATTACTTCTGCCTTAGGAATAAATGAATATTTTAGAGTCTCAAACTGTACAAATGCCAAGGAGATGTGGGACACACTTCAACTCACACATGAGGGCACAACTGATGTTAAGAGATCTAGGATTAATACTCTAACCCATGAATATGAACTTTTTAGGATGAAAACATACAAGATGTGCAGAAAAGATTCACTCACATAGTTAATCATCTTGCATCACTAGGAAAAACATTTCCAAATGAGGATTTAATAAATAAAGTTCCCAGATGTCTAAATAGAGAATGGCAGCCAAAGGTAACTTCCATTACTGAATCTAAAGATCTATCTAGTATGTCTCTTGCCACATTATTTGTAAAGTTGCAAGAACATGAGATGGAATTGCAAAGACTCAATCAAAATGAAGAAAGCAACAAAAGAAAAAGGGGAATAGCACTTAAAGCCTCATCCTCCTTCCAAGAAGATATTGACAATGAGGACTCGGATGATGAAGAAGATTTCTCTCTGTTTGTGAAAAGATTTCACAAATTCATCAAAACAAGAAGAAATCAAAGACGTCAAAATTTCAATCAAAATAAGGGATCACAAGAGACTTCTCCAACTCTAAGATGTTACAAGTGCAATCAGCCTGGACATCTAAAGGCAAATTGTCCAACAAATGAGCAATGGACTAAGAAAACTGAAAATAAAAATTATGGAGAAAGGAAGGGTAAGAAAGCCTACATTGCTTGGGACGATAATGATTCATCTGAAGGTTCTGAGAAAGAGAGATCAACCTCTTAACAAAAAACTATGAAAGTGAGGAGGATGACTCTCAAAAAGTGTAGATTGTCTCCTAAAACATCTTCTTGACAACACTATCGGTAAAATCTCAAAAAAGGTAACATCTAAACTATCTCTATGAATTAAGGTATGATTAATATTTTCAGTTAAGTTATTACTGTGGCTAATAGAAAATAATTGTTGAAATTGTTTGATTGTGTTTTTACAATTTTTAATTAACTATATTTAGTTTTAATTTTGAATATACATGATTAATTGAATTTTGCTTGAATTGATTAATGCTTGAATTGCTTATGTTTTGTTTCTAAGATGATTAGATTATGTTAAAAAAATGTTTTGACATGTTAGAATAATTGAATTAAGTAAAGAATTATCATGATATGTGTTGATGATTGTTATTTTATACTTAGTATTTAGTGTTTAGTTCTCTGGTAATCGATTACCACTATGTGTAATCGATTACAGTAGAACAAACTTGGTTCTGGTAATTGATTACAAGAACTGTGTAATTGATTACGTAATCAATTTCAAGATAGGTGTAATCGATTACTACTCATCATCTCTTCCTATAAATACGAAGCAGACAGAAACGTAGAGTCGCATTTCTTCTTCTCTGCGGGACTCCTTACCCCCAAAACTTAAAATTCGTATAACTTTCTCATTTCTTAACCAAATCACCTCCCACAAAGCCCATTCTTCATCATTTTTTATTCTCTTTCATCTCTACCAATCAACACTTTCAAAAAACTCCTAAAATGGCAGAATCATCAAAGAAAAGAAAAGGCATCTCCACCTCATCCGCATCCACCGGAACTCGAAGCCACGAAGCCTCTAGAGCGTAGACAACACCAATTCCTCCCACTATTTCATCTTCCATGTCGTTTTCTTCAAAAGAACAACGTATCTGGTACACTTCCTTTTTCTCCTCTCGTTCTATACTAGACCCTAAGTTTCTTGACTTGAAGTTCTTTGATGATGAAATGTTTGACTGTTTTCAAGCATTTCAAAACTTCGGGTTAATCCAATTCATGACTATGAAACTTCCTTTCTATCCTGAATTAGTTAGAGCTTTTTATTCAAATTTAGAAATTTAGGAGGGTACTCTAGTTTCCGAGGTATATGGGATTAAAATGGTTATTGATGAATCCATTTTCTTTGAGTTAACCCAATTGTCTAGTGATGGTGTAGCATTTGAGGGCACCATTGATGAGGACTGGAAGTTTGATTTCTCCAGTCATGATGCCCGCAGGTTGGTTTGCACCAATCAAGCGGATATGACCGGTAGATTACTTTCCGGATCATTAGCATTTGAATGCCGCATCATGCACTATCTGATTGTGCGTATCCTTCTTCCTTGGTCATCTAACCTTGCTCAGGTTTCTAAGGAAGACTTGGTTGTCATGTGGGTTTTACTTACCGGTCGTCAAATCAAATGGTCCCACCTTGTCAGATATCGCATGCATAAGGCATTGCGATCAAACGCTCCTCTTCCTTATCCCCATTTGATCACTCTATTTTTGTGTCATTTTAATGTTCCTCTTGACTCTGAGCCCTTTGTTCAAGTCAAGAGATCTTTTTCTATCGATGCTGGTGTGGTTTCCTCCTTTGGATACTGCAAAGAGAGGGAAGGTTCTTGGGTGAAGAAGGACGCTCAGCCACAGGAAGCAGATGATCGCTCTCCTTCTCCTCCTCCTTAGAGGGATGACTCTTCATCCCTTATGCAAAACGTTCTAGACAAGTTAGATGGTCTCCATACCTTCGTCGGTAGCGTTTTGACTCCTTGGACAGCCGCATTGATGCCATTGATGCACGGTTTGCAGGAATTGATACACGCATCACTCAGCATGAGGAGGATATGAATTTCATCTGTCTGTGTTTCGACCTTCCACCATCGCCTTCATAGATTTAGATTATTATTAAATTTTAAGACATGTATTTGGCTGTGTCTTATGACTTTATGGTAGTTGTTTATTTTTTGAACTTGGTTACCTAGTTTACTTATGTGGTGCTTAGTTGATTATGACTGAACTTGGTTATTAAGTTTATGTGTTTAAACTTGGTTATTTTCTTGATATATGATTATGACTTAAATTTATTAATGTGTTATTATGTTTTGTGTATGTTTTAAAATTATTTATGTATGATTTTATTTATTCACGCACTTTGGCTTTTTGATGTTGCCAGAGGGGGAGAGAAAATGGGTATTTTAGAAATCAAGATATTATATTTACTAAGTTTTAAATTAAGCATGAATTCAAAAAGAAAGGGGGAGAAAGAGATGAGTGAACGATAGAACAAACCTTGCATGTATTCTCTTGATTTCAGGTTTGTCATCATCAAAAAGGGGGAGATTGTGGAAGCAAAGCTTCCAAGCTTATTTTGATGATGCAAAAGACTCAAGTCAAGAATCAAGATTCAAGCAAGTTTCAATAATCAAAGTCATTCAATCAAGAATCAAGATTTAAGTGAAGATTTAAGAGAAGACTCAAGATATGCAAGAACCTCAAGAAAAGCATCAAGATAAGTATTGTCATACCCTAATTTCGTCCGGCGATTATTATTTGATGATATACAACCTTTGATTGGTCGCTTCGGGACACTTGGCGTCCTTGGTTGCACAATGAATGAAGTCCCGAGACGTGTCAGAAACCAAAAGGAAGCAGGCTTGCGCAATCCGTGAAATTCCGTAATGTGACGGAAATCGAAAAGAGGTGTTTTGCACAATCCGTAAGTTTTCGTAACTTCTTCGAAAGCTAAAAAAGAGTAAATACATAATCCGTAAGGATTTGTAACCTTGCGGAAGGAAAATAAGTATCGTTACGAAATTCGTAAAGTTTCGTAACGTTACGGAAAAAGAATTACCAAAAAAATAGAAGGGGGGGTGCATTTAGTAAAAAAGGGGGTGCAAATAGCAACCAAGCCCACTTGGGCCCTCTAGAAGGTTGTTGCTTCTGGAGGAAGCAACCTTGCTCGGCTAGGCGAGCTGGGTGGCAAGCTCCTCCCCCATTTTGCTTTAAATAGGGGGAGGAGTGAAGAAGAAAAGGGTTCAGCCCCTTAGGCACTTCTCTCTCTCTCGAAATTACTGAGGAAAATTAGTTCCGTGAAGAAAATCCAAGCCGAGGCGCTTCCGTAACGTTTCCGTGAGTAATTACGTGAAGATTCTCGACCGTTCTTCAAGATTCATCGTTCGTTCTTCGTTTTCTTCAGTCTTCAACGGGTAAGTACCTCAAACCGAGCTTTTCAATTCATTCTATGTACCCGTGGTGGTCCACATTTTGTTTCATGTATTTTTATTCTCGTTTTCATTTGCTTTTTATACCCCTTTTTGACGTGCTTAAGCCATTTATTTAAGTCATTTCTCGCTTAATCTAAAAATAAAATAAATTTCCACCGATCGTTTGAATTGTATTATCCGTTAATTTTGGTTAAAATGAATTCCGACCGTTCGGTCGTGCCGTAACCACGTTGGAAATCAAAAAAAGAGGTAAAATAATAATATAATAATCAAAAAATACCTTTTAGTAAAATAAAAGCGAAAGATCAATCGGACGTTTTGTCTTTGGGATTTCACATTCTTAATTGAATTGACTAATAACTAAAGTGAAACCAAGGCTAAAATCAACTCGCCTAGTCAAGCTCGTCCACAAAAATAGGATTTTGAAAGTTTATCATTTCTGTTTCTTACCAAGTAAAATGGATCATTTTTAAGGTCCAACGCCTTAAAATGATCACCTTTCAAGTAAAAAAAGGATAACCACTTGATTCACGCATAAGGAAGAACTACGTAGGTCTGATTTCCTCTTTGATGGAGGGTACGTAGGAGCAAGAGCCTCGCTTTTTTCGACCTCAAAAAATAAAAAGAAATAAAGTTAAGGTAACACAATTTCCACAAATTCTAAAAAATAGGTTGTTGTCCTTTGAGACAAACGTGAGAGGTGCTAATACCTTCCTCAAGCGTAAATATAACTCCCGAACTTAGAATTTTCATTTTGACCGGTTTCCTTCGGTTTTTCCGACGTTTTCCACAAATAAACGTTGGTGGCGACTCCGCGCATCTTTCCTCCTTTGGAAAGCGCACCCGTGAGCCTCGCCCGCGAAGGGCACGTTGCGACAAGTATAAAAAGAATTTTTCAAAGAAAAGATTGAATAGCATAATTTTTCCAAAAGAATTTTTCAAAGAAAAATATTTTACCAGAGTTTTTACTCTTTGGTAATCGATTACCATAAGGCAGTAATCGATTACTAGAAGCCCAAAACAATTTTATAATTGTTTTACAAAGTAGTAATCGATTACCATGAAAATGTACCCAAATGTTCATTTACGAGAATCAACACAACCAACAAAGTCTGAGTCTGAATAACCAATGGCACCTAGATTTTTATCTATCTATACATAAGCATGTAATCTTTGGTCCCCTGAGGGTACTTCATCACTTTCTTTGCAGCTCTCCAGTGGTCAATACTTGGATTATTCTGATAACTTCCTAACATTCCAACTACAAAAGCAATGCCAGGCCTCATACACACTTAAGCATACATGAGGCTTCCAACAACTGAAGCATAAGGAATATTTTTCATCTGTTCTCTCTCAAAGTCATTCTTTGGGCATTGGTTCAAATTAAACCTATCACCCTTCACAATGGAAACAACACTTGGTGAAGAATCTTTCATCCGAAATCTCTCTAAAATTTTGTTAATATAGGTTTCTTGTGATAGACCTAAAATACCTTAAGGTCTATCACTTTACGAATCTTAATGCCAATGACATAAGATGCATCATCCATATCCTTCATGTCAAAAATTTTAGAGAGAAATTGTTTCACCTTATATAGCAAACCTTGATCATTGGCAGCAAGTAAAATATCATCTACATATAAAACAAGAAAACATATTTTACTCCTATTGACCTTATGGTATATGCAATGATCCATGGGGTTTTCATCAAAACCAAATGAAGAAATTATCCCATGAAAATTAAGGTACCACTGGCAGGAGGCTTGGTTTAAAGCATATATAGATTTATTAAGCTTGCAAACCAAATGCTCACCACTACTAGAGGAGAAGCCTTCAGGTTGTTTTATAAAAACCTCCTCCTCTAAATCACCATTAAGAAAGGATGTTTTCACATCCATTTGTTTCAACTCAAGGTCAAAATGAGCAACTACTGCCAAGATAATATGAAGAGAATATTTCTTAGATATAGGAGAAAAAGTCTTTGTGTAGTTGATTCCTTCTTTTTGAGTAAATCCCTTAGCAATGAGTCTTGTCTTGTATCTCTCAATGTTGCCTAATGAATCCCTTTTGGTCTTAAAGACCCATTTACAACCAATGGCCTTTGTCCTATTAGGAAAATCTACAAGGTTCCAAACTATGTTACTCTGCCTGGAAATTCATCTCATCCTTCATAGCATCATACCATAAATTTTACTCTTTACAACTCATGGCTTGATCAAAAGTTTCAGGATCATTTTCAGCACCCATATTATAGCGAGATTCTTGCAAATATACAATATAATCACTAGGAATATCTTATTTTCTTACTCTAGTAGACCTCCTTAATGCTACATCAACATTTTCTTAGGGATCATGTTGTTCAGCTGGTTGCTCATCATTTTCAGGAATTAGATGATCAACTTGATCTGTTGGATTATTAGCAACAGGTTATGGAATGTCAATCATGTGCTGTTCATCATCCCTTTGCACTTGAGGGGTATGGATTACAAACAATCTTTCACTTGATGTGAAAGGTTGAGACTTTATACAATCAATTTCAAAACCTAAGTCCCTCAATTGATCACTCTCATTTATCAAGTCATTTTCAAGAAACTTGGCATTTCTTGATTCCACGATCCTAGTAATATGATATGGACAATAAAACCGATAGTACTCACTAATAGTGCTCAGGTCAAGTTTCTTCTCATGTGGGTTATATATTCTCACCTCAAATGGACAACCCTAAATGTGCATATGTTTCAAACTCGGTTTCCAACCTTTAAACAACTCAAAAGGTGTCTTTGGGACAATCTTGGTTGGAACACAGTTTAATATATACAGTCATATTTTGTGCTTCAGCCCACAAGGATTTAGGAAGATTGGAATTGCTAAGCATACTCCGTACCATGTCCAATAATGTTCAATTCCTTCTTTTTGCCACACCATTCTAATTTGGAGAACCAGACATAGTGTACTGGGTAACAATCTCATGTTCTTGAAGAAACTTTGCAAAAGGACCAGGTGCTTGTTCATTCTTAGTATATCTGCCATAATATTCTCCTCCTCTATCTGATCTCACTATTTTTATTTGCTTGCCACATTGGTTATCAACTTCATCCTTAAAGATTTTGAAGGCATCCAATGCTTCATTTTTGTTATGAAGCAAATAAACATTCATATATCATGAATAATCATCTATAAAGGTTATAAAATATTTTTGACCACATGCATCCATATCTAGACAACAAATATCAGTATGAATAATTTCTAATATCCTTGAACTCCTGTTAGCACCTTTTCTAGACATGTTGGTCTACTTACCCTTAATGCAGTCCACACAAGTCTTAAAGTAAGCAAAATCTAGAGTATTGAGTACCTCATCTTTCACTTATCTTTTAATCCTCTCAATGGAGATATGTCTTAATCTCCGGTGCCATAACATATAGGAATTCTAATTAATATTACACCTTGTAATACCATTTTGAACATGCAATTAACCATAAGTGGCATAATTTTGTAAGCCAAGAAGATAAAGACCATTAGACAAGATAACATTCCCAACACATTCAGAATTATAAAATAACTCAAACGATGTGTCTTTAAAATTAAAGAAATATCCAAAAGGTACGAGTCTGGAAACAAAAATCAAGTTTCAAGAAAAACTTGGCACATAAAAGTCCTTTCTAATTTCAAAATAAAGCCACTACTTAAAGTTAAAATGCAAGTTCCAATAGTTTCCTTAGGTTTTGCATACCATGTAAAAAATTTGCAATATGGATAGTAGATCCAAAATCAATCCACCAAGAGTTAATATTAACACTAGCCATATTAGATTCATAACATACTAATGAGATTGATTTACCTTTCTTCTCAAACCATTTTTGGAATTTGGGGCAATTCTTCTTCATGTGTCCCTTCTTCTTACAAAAGAAACAATTTTCCACTTTCTTAATATCAGCTTGAGGTGATATTTTACCATTCCCCTTCTGATTAGCTTGAGACTTAGCTGCTTTGTTCTTCCCACAACCAATTGTCAGCAATGCACTCTTACCCATCTCCATTACACGCCTTTCTTCTTCCTGAACACACATGGTCATTAATTCATTGATAGACTATTTGTCCTTATGTGTGTTGTAGGAAATCATAAACAGCTCATATTCCTGCAGATGGGTGTTCAAAATGAAGTGTACCAGGAAGGACTCAAACATATCAACCTCCAGTTTCTTAAGTTGAGCTAAAATATCTCGCATTTGCATTATGTACTCACGCACACCTTTCACACTGATGAGCCGGAGAGAGGAGAACTTCATGATTAGGGTGCTTGCTAAAGCTTTATCTGAAGTGATGAACTGGTCATCAATGGACTTAAGCAAGTCTCGGACCTTTTCATGCTGGTCGACATAACCACGTATCCTGGTCGAGATTTTGGTCTTAATGAACATCACGCTAAGTCGGTTGGATCACTCCCACTACTCATATAGCGCAATAGCAACTGGGCTATTTTCATTAGTGATTGCAGGTGGTTCATCTTTCCTTATAGCATAGTCTATGCCCATCCACCCCAATTGTAGAAAAATTCTCTCCTTCCATATTTTATAGTTATATCATTTGAGTTCGGAAACATAACATTGAATATCAGAAAAATTAACAGTTTGAGAAGCTGCAAAATCCAAAGGCTTATATCAAAATTTGAGGCATATTAATCTTAATTGTATGTTTTACCAATGTAAACATACCAGAAAATTGAATCCTGTGACATAAAAATTGTTTGTGGGCGAAATTTTTAATTCAAAGAAACAATTAAATTTTATGATAGAATAATCAAATTACATACTTAAATTCATGCTTTACGGGTACAACATGAAAATAATTTATTTTTCTATCGCAAGTATTTACTTTATGATCCTTATGAGTAAACCATGAAAAATAATGTCATTTTATCCCAATTAATTATACAAATAAAAAAAAAAATTGTGAGATAAAATTTATTATATAAAGTATAATTAATCATAATATTATGTCTAATTCTTTATATGATCTTTAAACAACTTAATATATAATTTTAATCAAATTATAGATGTTGTAGCTAATCCATAATTAATCAAAAGTATAAAGATCACTTAGACATAAAACTTAATCATATGAGAATAAATTATATTATGCATTTCAAGATCAAGATATAATACAATGATAAATAAAATTCTCATATATAATTTCATAATTGAAACATAATATTATGCATTTGATTTCATATATATATATATATATATATATATATATATATATATATATATATATATATATATATATATGCATAAAATAATTTTTTTTAAGAATATATTCATACATAAAATAAATCAAAATTCAATAAATTATAAATGTAAAAAAAATAAGGATATTACATAAAAAAAACAAATACATATCAAATTAAGAACCTTCAATGATATAGAGGCCTGCGTATATTTCAGTATCTTGTAACTCATGGGTTCGAAACTAAACTTGTGCAAAAATGGATTTTCATTTTTACTTTTACGTTGCCTTTCCTGTTCTTCTTTATTGTGATGATTTTCACTTTTTTTATATCTTTAATTGTTTTTTTAATCATTTTATTGTTTCAGATTTTTTAAACTATTTTAACTTTGGAGATAACATAATTAAATTAAGAAAACCCAACATCAAAACGGTACCGTCTTCTAAACCAATCAGTCCAAAAAAATTGCGAATCACATTAATTCGAACTTGGTGAAGGCCTTTGTTTGCTGAACTCCAACTATTACATCTAACACCTCCTGTTGTATTGTAGAAAGCTCATTACCGAATACAAATTTATATTTGAGAATAAGCATTCTAAAATGTAATAAGAAGTAGTGCAGAATACAAATAAAAAAATATAGAATTCAAATGCCCTTCGTAAATATATACTACTGAGAAACCCAACCCAACATTTAGAATAGCTAGCCCAACTTAGCATAAAATAAATTCCCCATTTGCTAAGTACAACCTCCTTGTCAAACTATTACACAATACTGCAGCCCAAATCAAATGACTGAAAAAATAATTTGGATAGTGCAACGTGTGTGCGATAACAAAAGATGCTATTATTATTTTATTTTATTTTATCAACTAAAAACGAATTATATTAATAACCGATACCAATAGAAAAACAGATCAAGGTTCCATAGGTTAGCTTTTATTTATACTCCCTGAAAGAGTATGAAATACGAATAAAGAATAACCCATGCATGATACAGAAAATGAGTTATATACCCGAGCAGAACCACGATACATAGCTGCAGGAAATAACTCTCCACGCCTCCACCCAACTAACATTACCCCTCTCAATATTAATATTAATGAAACATCACTTTGTCCCCACCAAAATGCCCCACTAACCAATTGGTATTAATATCACGTGGAGGCAAAAAACCAAACAGCTTCGAGAATGAGTGCACCCCACAAGAATGCAACTACTATTATTTTATGTTGGCGTGTAGTGGATGAAGGCATATGAATATCAAATCCGCCTTCAAATCAATTTCATATCAACAGTCTTATTTTAAAGATCAAACTAACATTTTTTATTTTTCTGTCTCTCGTCATATCACATTATAAATTCTATTAATTATATATTATACCTGTATTTTTTTTTTCAATTCTCTCTGGTTAAATGTAAGATAACATGATGATGTTCATCAAACATTTTTCAATGCAAAAACAGCTGCTAGCTAAGAGTGAGGCATATATATTCATATAATCCTATAAAGTTTTCTGAACTTCAGGGCGATCGAATCAAAGTCACGAAAGCCAAAACAGCACGAATATAGACACTTTACTACACACGTCCACGATAATCAGTAAGGCAGGTATCATATCACCCTGTATTAATTTTCCTTCTTTTTCTTCACACATGCTAACAGCTCAAGTTTCTGAACTACAGGGCCATCGAAACACAGACACTTCAAACACCAACAATAATTATTTAAACTTTAAAGACACAGACAATTTTTACTGAGACTGCCCAAACACGGTAAATCCTGCATTTACATCAGTGTACCCTCCATCTATCACAAGATTGTGACCACTAACATACTTGGACTCATCACCTGCCAAGTAAAGAGCAGCTTCGGCCACATCGTTAGGCACAAGATGAGCACCTTTTAGGTTTGAATATATCTCACGAATTTTGTCTTCATCAATATTGAAATATTTCTTACTTAATGGTGTGACAACAAGATAAGGAGACAAACAATTTACCCTAATACCATGTTGTCCAAGCTCCACCGCAGTGTTTTTTGTCAGCCCAATTAGTGCGTGCTTTGAACTTGTGTAGGCATGTGTAGCACCTCCACCTATGCATCCAGCAACACTAGCTGTGTTGATTATGCATCCCTTTTTAGCAGGAATCATGACCCTTGCAGCATGCTTTGTTCCCAGAAAAGGACCAACCAAGTTAACACCTATCACTCTCTCAAAATCAGACTTGCTGTTGTCAACTATGCTTGTTTTGATCTCATCAATTATGCCAGCATTATTAAACATGATATCGAGTTTGCCATACTTGGAAACCGCTGTGTTCACACAGTTTTCAACGTCGTTTTCGTTTGTGGCATCGCAATGGACATAGGAAGCGGATTCTAACTCTTTGGCAACAGAGAGACCCAAGTCGTCTTGAATATCAGCTATGACTACATGTGCTCCATGCTTAGAGAAGAGTCTTGCAGTGGCTGCACCTAGACCACTCGCACCACCAGTGATAATCGCCACCTTCCCCTCAAGCCTGCATGGCATTGGCATGTTATGCTAGCAAGTCGTACATATTCTATTTTAGGTCTGCTAATTAGATAAATTTATTCAAACAAATATTTCTAAAAGAAAAAAATAATAATAAAATGAAATATACGTTATTTCATAAGCTAAAATTAACTCATGGAGAAACTCACTTTATTTTCTCTTCTTATTTTTTTGTTTGAGAGACAATTTTTTGTATCTACTTATCTATCTATATGAAAATAATGAGGAGAAGTTAAAACTAACTTCCTTACCTTCTAAATGGAGCTGAAACCGAAGAAACACTAGCCATGATTGAGTTTTTCAAGATATATGTAGACAAGGAAATAAAGATATGTTTTAGAGTGCTTAATTAATTGCTTATGTGGTCGTGAAGGATGTGCCTTTATCTGAAGTTGGCGTTGGTCTTATATAGAGTTCACTCCCATGCAATGGAAGTTCGTTCGGACCCCACTTTTTATTGCGAAGAGAAAATGTAAGTGAACTGACATCAATTCAGGAAACCGTTTTCGAATTCTCTACCGGATTGGTCAGTGTGTGCACAGTGCAATAATTGCTTTTTCCTCATTAGGAAGCAAGAAGAGAAATGAGAGAAGTGCTTGAATATCATTGTAACGTAATACCTACGTACGTGGATTTATGTTTCCACCGAGGATAGAAGTGATAAGAAGATAACAACAAAAGAATATGACGAGGGATTCCCGTAATCTGTAGTCAGAAGAGGATAAATATTGTAACCGACCCATGTCTTCCACGAGCAAGTAGTTGACTTAATTTCGCAAAAGGTCATGAAATCTAAGTTATGTTTGTCCTTTTGTGTCATAAAAGCAAAAAATTATTAAGTAATATAATATCATCCATAGTCTCAATTAATTATATTTCTTAAATTAAAGATATATTCATTTTTAAGATATAATTATTGGTCAGAATAATAAATAACATGATGGATGGTCCGAGGACACAACAATTTTTCAATAAAAATATCTTGAAAGCTCAATAACATATTTAGCATATATCATATAATTTTTTAATTTTTTTCTTCTAAATTTTCCAACCCAGCCAATTCTTGATATCTCACGTAACTGATTCATGTAACTTTGTCCTCTTATAATTTAAACCAAAAAAGAGTGCAAGTCGTATTTCATTTTCCAGGTGTCCCACGGAGCATACTTGGTTACATTACTACAAAACGTGGTGGAACCTACAAAAATTAATTGTAAAGTTTTGATTCGATAAGAAACTTCCACGTGGCATTGTAGTTTTTCACTTTTTAGATGAGTAGCGATTTTGCAACCCTTGTTAAAATTGCTCTTATGCAATATGCATGTCTTGCATGCACGTTTTAATTTTATAGAAAAGGAGGCAGTGGGTGGTAGCCGAGGCTTCTTCTCTTTAGGATGCTGCCAAAATCGATTGTTGTGGATATGGAGGGTGAGCCTACACCGATCATTCAGTCGTATCCTATCAAAGAAAGGCTACTATACTAAATAAAAAAGGAGATATTACCGCAACAAATTCAATATAATAAATTGTTGTGGAAGTAAATGGGGTTATCTACCCCTTTTTCTTGTAAAAAAATATATGATCAACTATTTTTTTAACATAACAGTAATTTATCTTTGATATATATTTAATATTATTTTTTTAATAATTAAAATATTTTTTTAATATATGAAAGTAAAATATGCCTCTTCATTATAAACCAAACAAAAAATAATAAATTATTTAACACTTTTTATTAATTATTACCATAAAAATTAATATAATTATAACATGCGATTTGTTATTTTTATTCGATTTTTTATATAAAGATCTAAAAATTGAACCAAAATGTAAAAAATATGTAACTTTTTTATTTTTTGTAATTTTCAATTTAAATGATTTTCATTTTTTTATTATCGATTTAGTACTTTATAAATGGTTTAGTTCGATTTTAAACGCTCCTACACATATACGTTTGTGTCCTAAATTGTTGATCACCCATTTCAATATCTCATCTTCCTCCTTTAACAATTGTAAAAACTTTTTCACAAATCCTTTAAAAGTCTAGAGTATCGTCTAATGAGCAGTGTTTTAAAAGATTTAAAATTGTCACAGATCGATAATCATGGTTAAGAAGACAGTGTTTTGTTAAAACCTTTTTATGGAAATAGATAGAGTTAAAAGATAATTTCAAGTTTTCGATCGATATCGTTTTTGTTTGTCACGTCACAATGGCCATAGGAAGCGGATTCCAAGTGTTTGCAAAGAGTGAGACCCAAATCATCTTGGATATATCAACTATCACTATGTGTGCTTCGTGCTTTGAGAAGAGTCTTATAGTGAAATTTTTTTCTTAATATACAATTTTTTTTTATCAAAATATACAATTTTATTATTTAGAGTGTAAATTTGGGTTAGAGGACCCGAATTTACACTCTAATCTTTAAAAAAATTTGCAATTTGGTGTTGAGAATTCAGGTCCCCCAAACCTGAATTCTCAACATGGTTTTTTTAATTTTTTAAGAAATATATATAGATAAAGGAAATTAATAAAATTGGAAAAAATTATAATATCATTTTTTAGTTACAATGTAGGTATTTTTTAGCTAAATTTATGTGTCGTTGACGGTTTTGTTTTGTTATCATGTTAATTAGAAAATGAAAAAATTAGTTACTAGTATTAAAACAAATTCAAAAACACTATGAATAAATAATTGATACATCTTTGTTATATAATAGACATAAAAATTAAACAGTATGGTGACTGAGAAGATAAACAAAAATAACGAAACATACTAAAAAATATAATTGCAATGCAAATATGACAAAATTAATGATAGTGTGAAAGATGTTGTGCAGGAGACATGTCTTGTTACATTTCTGTTACTAGTTTGTTAAAAAGAGCTAAAATTTCTATTGGGCAAAATCTTTCCAGTAGTTGGATTCTACTAATACCTTTAGCACATCTTTGTCGTTTTTCAACTCTATCATTTCATATTCGATTAATTTTTTTGAACATTTCGCATGGCCTGGTTGTCGAAAGAACAATCGTCTGACCACCTGTGATTCGTGAATTCCATAAGGGGGAACCCTCATAGGTGCAACTTGCTTGATTATATCCTTGAGTTTATCTATACTACATCCCGAAGGAAGGTCAAATCTTATTGGATTTTTTTTAGTGAAGGTGTAACCCAAAAACCCACCTTGACGTGGTATATATGTTCCACTTCCTATTGCAATACAAAATTGCATCATGACTAGGAGTAATAGTGGATTGAAGAAGGTTGAGTATACCATCTGGTGTTCTATTGATGATACATAATAATTTTGTACGACCAACACACGAGTATTACTCATTTCACATTAACATTGTATAAACATCATCATCATTTTTCAATTGTAGAGATTGAAAAAAATATTGTTGACCTGCATCTATAAATGATTGTCGGTAGTAGATTTCTGATGCAATCCTACCCCGCAAGGGCATTGGATAGAAAACTCCAAGTAGATTGGGCCAAAGATGCAAGAGAAGGCCCTAGGGTTCTTATGAGCCTTAGGGTAGATTTCGGGCCCATGGGCTAAGTATGAGCCCACTTATCTTTGTAAATATTAGATTAAGGTTTCATTATTTTTGGGCCTTGTATTTAGGGCTCCATAATGTAGGTAGGGTACCCTAGAAATATAGGATTTTTCAGCCCTTGTATTTTAGGGCACCTAGACTAGTTTTTGTATTAGGGGTAGTTTTGTAATTTCACATGCACTAAGTGGATATTTGATGTGTGTGGTTGGAAATAAATTTAATTGAATTGGTAGAAGCCCAATCCAATTTAATTTTAGAGGGGGGAGGTGAGCATTTGCTTACTACACCCCATTGCCACATCATATAGTCACACTTTGTGCATGTCCTTCATGCTTTTCATGCCTCATGACACCTAAGTACACTTAGTGGAGAATCTTGGAATTGATCTTGGATTAGTGGGCTGAACCATAACTAAAATTCACTAATCATAATTAGTGAAATTTTGGCTACAAAGTTTGGCTCCACAAATTCAATTTCAAATTCAAGTGAAATTTGAATTTCCCTCCAATTTTATGTGACACTTAGGCTATAAATAGAGGTCATGTGTGTGCATTTTTTTCAACTTTGATCATTTGAATATTAACTTCAGATTTCAGAGTTCTTTTTTAGCACAAAATTTCGTGCTCTTCTCTCCCTCTCCCTTCATTCATCTCCTTCTTCCTCCAAGCTCTTATCCATGGCCTCCTATGGTGGTGAGCTTCTTCTAGACTCATCTTCTCCTTGAAGTGGCGTCTCCTCTCTCTCTTCCTTCTCCATTCCGCTGCCATTTATCTTCCAAGAAGCAAATGAATCCATTGATGAAGAAGATCCTAGGCCTACAAGCTCCAATGGAGCTTGCATCATGTGGTATCAGAGCATCTTCATCTAGGTGATGTTCTTTTGCTTCCTCTATCTTTTTGTTCGGTGAATTCTCTTTAATTCCTTGTTCTTCATCTTATTCTCCTTGTATATCCTCCATTGTCTTGTGGTTTGGTGCTGTTTAGAGTAGATTCAAAAAAATAAACCGATTAAATCTTAGATCTACACTTGTTCTTGCATTTCTATGGTTCAAATTTTGTAGATCTACTCTTGAATCTTGTTTTTGTGTTGAATTTAGGTTCTATCAATTTTCATTCATAATATTCTTGTGCTGAACCTTTAGATCTAAATTTTGTTCCAAAATATTGATTAGAAAAAAAAAACACAAAAATCTAAGTGTAAATCACTTAATCCATGTTGTCTTAGAGTCATGTTTAGTCATAGTAATTGTCACATTATATTCTAAGTTTGTGTTGAATTTTATTTTGTTGATTGAATTCTAGATAATTTTGTTCATGTATTTTTGTCATTCTTAGCCTATCTTTTGAATTTTGAGTCTAATTCATGCATGTTATTTAGTTCATAACATGTTCTAAATCAATTCCTAAAAGTAGTCTTGTTCTTGAACTTTTTTTTTTTGCTTTCTAAGTTTCCTACATGATGCCTATGATGAAGTTGAGTTGTGGTGCTGAGTTGTGGCTGGATTTGTGAATAAAAATAAGTCTTAAGATCTCTTTAATTGTGTTATTCAAGATAATTGAGCATAAGCAAACACAAATTGTAACTATCCAAGCCTTAAGTAACATAAACACTACTCTTGATTTCTAGGTTGAAATCGTTGGTGCTGGCAGCTTGAACATACGAACTTGTATAAATTACTGGGAATTGGTCACTACGTTTTTTGAGCTTAAACTTTTACTGAATTTTCTAGACATCTGGACCAAAATTATAAAAAAAGAATCAAGAGATTTGGATTAAAGGAAAAAATAAGAAAAATCTCACAAGTTGGAAGAAAAATCAGTGTCCAGGAAAAAAAAAAAAAAAGTGAAAGGAAAGTGTGCTTGTTGTTTTGGCTCAAAATTTGTTCTATAATTGGTGCCTATTTTATACCAATCCTAGTTCTGAAATTTCAATTGAAAATTATTGTGAAAGCAAGTGCCAAAACTAGAGGTTTCTTGAGTCTTTTTTTTTTTTAGAGTTTTTCTACTCTACTCTAGAGCCATTCTAGGTTTCTCTTTGAGTCCTAACTTGCTTTTTTGTGCTTTTCATTGCTTTAATTGTTGAATAATCCTTGGAAATTTGTCTTGTTAAAACTATATTGGTTTAGCTTTCATTTCATTTTTTTTTTGGTCTTTGGTTATTGCTTGTCTCTTTGTTTCCTTGCTTGTGAGTTGCCATATAGGGAATTGGAAAGGAGGATTGGTGCCATATCTTGAAGAATTTGAGTCAAGAAGCAAGGGGCCAACCACCTTAAGAGCTATTGGACTAAGAAGCACTCCAAATTGAGTGAAAAAATAAAGAGAGAATAGCCACCACAATTGAGGACTTTTTTTTTTTGTAATTTTGTAATTGGCAATTTGTTTTGCTTTCAAATTTTGTAACAAAAAGGCCTTTCATTGGAAGTAAGTTGGGAGCCTCCAATAGGTCACCCTACTTCCATTTGTGTGTAATAATTTTAGGCAATTTTCCCTTAGGATAGTGAGTGTTTTGTTGGGAACCTTAAATGAGGTCATCCAAACACTCTTAGGATTCGCCTAGTTTGCATTTCTTGCACTTTAATTTCTTGCTTACTTTCATAGCTTATTTCCTTTACCCTCCATTGTCAAACCGCCTAGATAGCTTTCCTTTTACCAATTAGTTTTTACCTTATCTTTCACACCTTTTTTAGTGTTTATTTTGGCTAGTTTCAACCATAGTTTCTTTTACCTTTTTTTTCAAACCCCCAACAAGAAAGAACCATAACTTAGGAACCAACATGAATCTTCATTCTTCATCTAGTGTTAATGGTGAAGGTTCTACTCCTAAGGACCCCTTGTATAAGATATTAGATGAGTTGAGATCCCTTAAGTTGTGGAAAGAAAAACAAGAGAGAAAAGATAAAGGTAAAAAAAGAGTGGAAGAAATAAGTCAAGATGAAAGAGAGAAAATAAGAGAGGAAGAAAGAAGAAAAATAATGAAAGAAATGAAAAGAGAAAAACATGTCTCATATAGTAGTCATAACTCTTGCAAGAGCCTATGTGAAGAACTTCGTGACTATTATGAAGGAAGGCATAGGTCACATCTTAGACCTCACTCCCATAGGAGAGAAAATGAAAGAAAGCCTCAAGAGGTTAACATTAAACTCCCATACTTCCATGGGAAGGACAATGTAGAGGCTAATTTAGATCGGGAAATAAGGTTAGAGCAATAACTTAAAAGGAAGTCTACTTCAAAATCTTATGGCTCTCACTCTTATCCAAAGAAAGACCAAGGTCAAGGAATCTTAGGGGTGAGACCTTCTAAGCCCAAAGATGATAAGGGGAAGACAATAGAAAAGCAACCCCTTAAGGCTAGTATGCAAGAGAAGACTAGCTCCATGAAGTGCTTTAAATGTCTTGGAAGAGGACACATTACTTCTCAATGCCCCACCAAGAAAACCATGATTATGAGGGGCCAAGACATTTATAGTAGCCAAGATGAGGCTACTACTTCACCTTCCTCTAGTAAAAGTGAAGAAGCAAAAGGGGAAGAATCTAGTGAAGAGATGTACCCCCAAGAAGAAGGACAACCTTTAATGGTTATGGAGGAGTGTAAGGAGGTAAGTGTCTCCTCCAAGAGGTTAGCTAAGAAGGAAAGACATTTTGAAATAAAGACAAATATTAAAGAAATTTCCCTTCTTAGACAACCTCCACATTTTCTCCTTTGTAAAAAGACACTTGTTAGCATTGCCACATCTCTTAGGCTTGAGTTTATTCCTCAAGTAAAGGAGTTGTTGGATGAGGGTTTGGTTCGCAAGAGATTAAATCCTTGTGCTTTGTTGGTGCCCAAAATAGGTATTATTAGGCACCAAATCCCTAAAATAGGTGGTGTGATGAATGCTTTGGATGGTGCAACACTCTTTTGTAAAATCACTCGTGCACCCAACATCTTCATGATTTGTGTACATAGGGACTCATTAGGTAGGTTTGTTCTTATTTTTAGTTTCAATACAAACTTAGGCACTCATATGGGACACCTTAGGTTTGTCATACTTTTTGGTAGGAATAATCAACATGAAAATACAGAAAAAGGTATGTTCAATTGCTTTACTTTTCTTAATTTTTTAAATTGTGATCAAGGGGTTCCCATGAACCCTAAGAGAATAAAGGTCATTCCTGAGTGGCTCGCTCCACCAAGTGTAAGAAAAATTTGGGGCTTCCAAGACTTAACAAACTTTTACAAAAGGTTTGCCCCATATTTTTCTATACTTGTAGCACCACTCATTGAGTTGGTGAGGAACCATGTTCCTTCATGGGAAGATGCCCAGGAAATGAGTTTTCAGACCTTACCTTACTTCAACATACTAAACACCACTAATACATATTTTTTGTTCTTTTTACAGGTGTTAAGGAAAAAAGCCCAGAGTTTCAAGAACCTCGGGATTTGAGGTCAAATCCTTTTCAAGGGGGAGGGAATGATGCAATCCTACCCCGCAAGGGCATTGGATAGAAAACTCCAAGTAGATTTGGCCAAAGATGCAAGAGAAGGCCCTAGGGTTCTTATGAGCCTTAGGGTAGATTTCGGGCCCATGGGCTAAGTATGAGCCCACTTATCTTTGTAAATATTAGATTAAGGTTTCATTATTTTTGGGCCTTGTATTTAGGGCTCCATAATGTAGGTAGGGTACCCTAGAAATATAGGATTTTTCAGCCCTTGTATTTTAGGGCACCTAGACTAGTTTTTGTATTAGGGGTAGTTTTGTAATTTCACATGCACTAAGTGGATATTTGATGTGTGTGGTTGGAAATAAATTTAATTGAATTGGTAGAAGCCCAATCCAATTTAATTTTAGAGGGGGGAGGTGAGCATTTGCTTACTACACCCCATTGCCACATCATATAGTCACACTTTGTGCATGTCCTTCATGCTTTTCATGCCTCATGACACCTAAGTACACTTAGTGGAGAATCTTGGAATTGATCTTGGATTAGTGGGCTGAACCATAACTAAAATTCACTAATCATAATTAGTGAAATTTTGGCTACAAAGTTTGGCTCCACAAATTCAATTTCAAATTCAAGTGAAATTTGAATTTCCCTCCAATTTTATGTGACCCTTAGGCTATAAATAGAGGTCATGTGTGTGCATTTTTTTCAACTTTGATCATTTGAATATTAACTTCAGATTTCAGAGCTCTTTTTGAGCACAAAATTTCGTGCTCTTCTCTCCCTCTCCCTTCATTCATCTCCTTCTTCCTCCAAGCTCTTATCCATGGCCTCCTATGGTGGTGAGCTTCTTCTAGACTCATCTTCTCCTTGAAGTGACGTCTCCTCTCTCTCTCTTCCTTCTCCATTCCGCTGCCATTTATCTTCCAAGAAGCAAATGAATCCATTGATGAAGAAGATCCTAGGCCTACAAGCTCCAATGGAGCTTGCATCAATTTCATACACTAATTGATCATTGGTTAGCTGAAGGGTGTTGTGCATTCTACTCTTGAGTGTCTCAAAAGAACAGTCATTAGGAAATCGCATTGGTGTTGGAGTGAGACATTGAAAATAAACACCAGTTTGGTTGTGGCTGATTGATCCATTGGAAAAAATGAAGGCTAATCTCGAGTTAGCATTGGTCTGACTGCTTGTTTCTCCCAAGAATGTCATAGTATTAAGATTGAATTTGGTTTGTGAAGGTATGTTGTATGAAATTGTGCGGTTGTATTGAGGATGTTTGATGTTATTTATAGTTGTATGAGCATTTTGCCCCGTTGATGTGTATTGGAATCTCATAAGGTTAGAATTGTGTTCCTGTTAAAGGCTTCTCTGGAATCCAATGTTGATTTTTCCCTTGTACTTAATGCAGTAGACGTCCATTATAATTTTTAGAGTGAAAAAGAGATTCTGAATTTTCCATTTTATGTTAGTTTTGTTGGTGAGACATTTATTTTTTTAGAGATATGAGCAAAGAATACGCCCAAAGGTGGAGGGATCTGGCAGCTCAAGTAGCGCCCCCAATGATGGAAAGGGAGATGATAACAATGATAATGGACACATTACCGGTGTTCTACTATGAGAAGATGGTGGGTTACATGCCTTCAAGCTTTGCAGATTTAGTGTTTGTTGGCAAAAGGACCAAAGTGGGTCTAAGAAGAGGCAAATTTGATTGTCCTGCTTTGATGAATAGGAAGCTTGGGACAAATGGAGAGAATAAGAAGGAGGGAGGAACCCATGTTGTGACTATCATTCCTACATGGCCAAATTTCCCACCAGCTCAACAATATCAATACTCAGCCAATATCATCCCTTCTCATTACCCATCACCCTATCAGCCAAGAACACCTAATCATCCACAAAGGCCACCCCTAAATCAGCCACAAAACCCGCCTGCTGCACATCCGATACCAAACACCACCCTTAACACGAACCAAAACACCAACTAGGGAAGAAATTTTCCAGAAAACAAGTTTGTAGAATTCACCCCAATTCTGGTGTCGTATGCTAACTTACTCCCATATCTACTCAATAATGCAATGGTAGCCACAATCCCAACAAAGGTTCGTCAACCTCCATTTCCCCGAGGATACAACTCGAATGCAACATGTGCTTATCATGGAGGAGTTCTGGGGCATTCTATTGAGCATTGTATGACCCTGAAACATAAGGTGCAAATTCTAATTGATGTAGGCTGGCTAAAATTTAGGAGGTCAATTGCTTGTGAATTCTGACATTGTCAAGTGACACTATGCGTGGGGCAATTTGAAGGTTGTTGTTAGATGTCTCTAATGACTCATTAGAATTTTCAAGTTTGTGCCATTACTGTAAAAAATACTAATAATATGGATAAATTTGATGTCGTTGTCTCTCATTCTCTCACAATTACATCTTTGCTTATTTAACTTTCACTGGAGTGTGAATGTAAGTCATTGGTTTGTTTGCTCAAAGTGACATGCGCTCCTGAGTTGATCTCCAAGTCTATTCCATCAGAAATTGCTCGTTCCCCACGTTTGGTGAGGGTGCCGTAAACAACGAGTAAAGAAAAAAATGTTTGGTTGATTGTGTTTCAAATAAAAAATAAGAAGTACAAACATTCATGTGACCTCATTTTATCATTCTTAAAGGTTGTCTTTTGAGAGAAAAGGGAGTTGTCAAGAACAAGAGTCATTCGACTTAATCTATCAAATGAAAATCATTTAAATATTTTATCATCCTTGAAAATTCATTTTCGAGAACTTACAGAATTTCTTTCATTTTTACTTGTTGCAAGGTCATGACAAAAGACAACAATAGATACCTCAGAGCCTAACACTGGGACAATGAGAGGCACCCGAAAGGGCGGCCTAGGAAAAATTAGGGTAATAAAAAATAAAAAAAGAAGAAAGAATAAGGAGCGTGTTTAGCAGAAGTTTTGTCCCAAAATTCAAGCTATAAAAGTATCTAGTCAAGATTTGAAATGACACATGACCATGTAGAAGCAAGGCTTCATGGTGTTTTGATGATAACAATGATGACAACAAAAGATGTTGACAAAGGTGATGAACAAAAAGCTCAAAGATCAAAGAAAAACTCAAGTGAATCAAAGAACATCTCAAGTGAATCAAGAACAAGTCAAGAGTTCAAGAATCAAGAAGAATTCAAGACTCAAGAAGAAAGCCTAGAATCAAGAATCAAGATTCAAGATTCAAGACCTCAAGAATCAAGATCAAGATTCAAGACTCAAGATTCAAGAATGAAGAAAAGACTCAATCAAGATAAGTATTAAAATTTTTTTTCAAAACCTTGAATAACACATGGTTTTTTGACAAAACCTTTACCAAAGAGTTTTTACTCTCTGGTAATCGATTACCAATAGCAAGATGAGTTTGAAAAAGTTTTCAAACTGAGTTTACAACGTTCCAATTATTTTCAAAAGGCTGTAATTGATTACAATGTTTTGGTAATCGATTACCAGTGCCCTTGAACGTTGAAATTCAAATTTAAATGTGAAGAGTCACATCCTTTCACTCAAAAGCTTTGTGTAATCGATTACACTTATTTGGTAATCGATTACCAGTGACTGTTTCTGAAAAAATCAAAAGATGTAACTCTTCAAAAAGGTTTTGACTTTTTCAAATGGGTTTTAAGTTTTTCTAAAAGTTATAACTCTTCTGAATGGTCTTCTTGACCAGACATGGAGAGTCTATAAAAGCAAGGCTTTGTTTTACATTTCAATAATCTTGAATACTTTTTCTTTTCCAATCAATCCTTTACAAGCCTTGAAATCTCTTTGAACTTTTTCTTCTTCTTCTTTGTACCAAAAGCTTTCTGAAGTTTTCTGGTTTTCCAAACCTTGAAAACTTGTGCTATTCATCCTTTTCATTCTCTTCTCCCTTTGCCAAAAAGAATTCGCCAAGGACTAACCGCCTGAATTCTTTTTGTGTCTCTCTTCTCCCTTTTCCAAAAGAACGAAGGACTAACCGCCTGAATTCTTTTGTGTCTCCCTTCTCCCTTGTCAAAGAATTCAAAACGACACAGTCTGAGAATTCTTTTAATTCTTCCCTTTCCCTAATACAAAAGTGTTCAAAGGACTAAACTCCTGAGAATTCTTTTGTATCCCCATTCACAAAGTATCAAAGGTTTAACAGCCTGAGATCTTTGTCTCAACACATTGGAGGGTACATCCTTTGTGGTACAAGTAAAGGGTACATCTACTTGGGTTTGACTGAGAACAAGAGAGGGTACATCTCTTGTGGATCAGTTCTAATGGAGGGTGCATCCACTAGGTTCAAAGAGAACAAGGGAGGGTACATCCCTTGTGGATCTTTGCTTGTAAAAGGATTTTTACAAGGTTGAAGAAAATCTCAAGGACCGCAGGTCACTTGGGGACTGGATGTAGGCACGGGTTGTTGCCGAACCAGTATAAAAACTCTTGTGTGTTTGTCTCCTTCTTCCCTACACTTTTACTTTCCGCTGTGCATTTAATTTCTGCTTTTACTTTTTGTTAAGTTTCTCTTCTACTCCTCATTCTCTTAACAATTTAGTAAAAGCCTTAGAAGAGTAATTTTTAATTAGAAAAGGTTTAGGAATAATTAATTCAGCCCCCCTTCTTAATTATTCTAAGGCCACTCGATCCAACAGGCCATGTTTCAACATCCCAAACACTAATTTATCCCTCGCTACCCCCTCTGAGCCAAAGCATATTTGTTTTCTAAAAACAACAAAAGCAAAATAGGAACCCTGAGTAGGAACCACCGCTAAACCGGCGGAAGAGCAATGCAAACAACACATGCATGAAGTTGGGAAACAATAAAAGAAAAAAAAAAATAAAGTCCACCAAAGGCAAGTGAAGAAATAGAGAGACAAAAGATCTCTAGATTTTACAAGGAAGGCACAAAAGTGCAATAAGGATTAATGTATAAGACAAAAGGAGTAGAGCCCAACCCAAGAGTTGAAAGGAACAAAAGTACAAGCAAGAGTATCAAGGTTCTTACTCAATATAACCTCTCAAACACTCTTTGAGCCTCTCTAATCCTTTCTTTCATAGCCCTCTTACCCATGACCACATTACAAGCCCATGTGGATCAAGGAATGACTAATTTTGCTTTTAAGTTGGGATTCTGGAATGAAACCCGCACACACTTGTGATTGTTAATATATATATATATATATATATATATATATATATATATATATATATATATATAAAAGAATCCTCGAGGTTTTGCACTTGCACATTTGAGAAGAAAACTCATTCAACCAAGAGCTCGTGGAAAATGTCCAAAGACAATTGTGATAGTAGGGTACATTTGATGTTAGTCGCTCATGCAAACTCTTAGGATTCCTTTGAATCCAAGGGTGGCCTTTGTTGTATAAATTCTTTCGGGATCAACCCATCTCATCAAGCTTCAAATGGATCGACAGACCCTTGGCATCACTCTACAATCTTAAATCGAGAAAGCTTCACTTGGTCACATACCAAAGTGTGACAATCCATTGCCATCCTTCAATGGGGTGCACGATCGATCCTAAAGCCTTATGTTTTCTTGTTGTGCAGAATAATCAAAGTTTTTAAAAAGAAAGGGGAAAATCCTAGGATCAATATTTTGGTTGATTGATTAAACGTTAAACGGCTTTATTGTCGTCACTCCAAAATTGTCAAGTGACTAAATCAAATAAAACATATACTCTGAGGGAGTCCCCAAAAATATGTGCAAAAAGATAGGATGAGGTCTCATGAGTTATCACGTCTTTCAAAAAAAGATAGTCCATTTGTGGCTTCCAAAAAAAGAAAAAAAAGCAAAAAAAATCAAATCAAAATCACAAAAATAGGAAAGAATGTCATGAGCATTACATAATTTTTATGATTCAAAACCTTTTGCATTACTAGCATTTCATGATGAAGGTTGCATGGATCTGCATCCTAAAAATCATGTTCATATTAGGCTATAAGTGCGTAGATTTCTCTTTATATACCAATTTCCTAAATCTAATGTCCTATCTTTTAAGTTTAGGATGAGAGGTCCTCTCAAAGAGTCAACCTCTTGCTTTCTCATGAGGTTGAGCCCTTTGGTTTTCATAGGACTCAACGACCTCACTTTTATCACTCATGGGACTCAAAGTCCTCGCCTTTATCTTTCATAGGACTCAAAGTCCTCGCCTTTATCTTTCACGAGACTCAAAGTCCTCACTTTTATCTTTCATAGGACTCAAAGTCCTTGCATTTATCTTTCAGAGGACTCAAAGTCCTCACCTGTATCTTTCATAGGACTCAAAGTCCTCTGTCTTTATCTTTCATAAGACTCAAAGTCCTCTGTCTTTATACTTTCATAGGACTCAAAGTCCTCTATCATTTACATTTCAAAGACTTCAATGTCTTCAGTCATTTACACTTTCAAAAGACTACAATGTCTTCAGTCATTTATGCTTTCAAAGACTACAATATCTTCATTTACATTTCAAAGACTTCAATGTCTTCAGCTATTTATGCTTTCAAAAGACTACAATGTCTTCATTTATATTTCAAAGACTTCAATGTCTTCAGTCATTTACGCTTTCAATGATTGTAATGTCTTCATTGACATTTACAAGACTTCAATGTCTTCTGTCTTTTACATTTTACAAGACTTCAATGTCTTCTTTCTTTTACACTTTATAAGACTTCAAAGTCTTCTGTCTTTAATAAGACTCAATGTCCTTGTCTTTGTGCATCTTAGGACTCAAAGTCCTCTATTTCTATGCTTTGAAAAAGAATTCAAATGTCTTCTTCTCTACAGGACTTCAATGTCCTCCATTTTGTGTTTTATAAGACTTCAATGTCCTCTTGTTTTTTCGGTTTCACTTCCTTGGTTTTCACAAGTTGCCTGGTCGAATAGCAAGATCGCTCGAACGAAATTAGTGTCCTTATCTTTACTTCCCTTTTATTTCCAATAAAAGATAAGTAAAGAGGGGCAACTGTCATACCCTAATTTTTTCTGGGGACTATCGTTCGTTGATCTCTTGATCCTTGCTAGTTTACTTATGGTGTTGAATGTCAGTTACAGTGCGAAACAGATGATCATTTAGTGTTTTGATCAAGAATACGAAAAATACCCAAAAAAAGGGCAAAAGGGTCTTTTCCTTGATTTTCCTAGACCCTAGCTCGCCCAGGCTATCCTCTGGCTCGCTTGGGCCACCAAATAGCTTCATGGTGAAGAAAATAGCTTGCTTGGGTGAGCTCTAGCTCGCCTAGGCGAGCTCACTGCTGCGCGATCAAGTTTCAGCTTGCCTGGGCGAGCTGCAACTGCCCCAAAGTGACCCTTTGCCTATAAATAGGCGTCCTAGGGGTGTTTTAAAGGGGTTCCAAGGTTCAAAAGTGGAAGGAATTGAGAGAACTAAGAAAGAAGAATATGAGAGAAGAGGAAAAAGCTGAGGCGCTACCGAATCGCGACGGCGGTCATTCCCTACATCGTTTTCTTGTTTTGTGTTCTTCGTGTGACCATCGGTTAGTTTTATTTTTTAGATTTGAATGTGATCTATGTACCCTTAGGGGTCCCCCTTGTTATTATGTGCACATCCATCTTCTCCATCTATCATCGAAGATCTCATTTTTCTTTGTAAAGTTCAATCTTAACCAATCACTAGTGTTGTAAAGTTGTCTTTAAAGAGATTGAAAGTTAATAAACAAAACCAAGATAAAACCAACTCATAACTAATTTCTTTTTGTCAAATATCACTTGAGATCGTTTCAAGGTCCAATTCCTTAAAGATTTTCTCCACTTTTCAAAATTTAAAACATCATTTCAAGGTCCAACGCCTTAAATGACTTTTTGTTCACAATTAAAATGAATCTTTCAAAAACATAAAAATCTATTTAACACACAAACATTCAGACTTAAAGAACTACGTAGGTCTAAATTCCTCATCACACCTAAGGATAAGTAGGAGCAAGGGAAACACCCTTGTCGACCCCAAAAATATAAAAAATAAAAAAGGGAAAATACATAATTTTGAAGTCACGTTTTGCACACTCGATTAAAGGTTGTCATCCCTTGTGACAGGCGCGTGGGGTGCTAATACCTTCCCCATGCGTAAACAACTCCTGAACCCTTATTTTCAATATTCGCATACCTCTTTTTGGTTTTTTCTAATGTTTTCCTCGAATAAATGTTGGTGGCAACTCCCACGCGTTTACTTTTTTAGAAGACGCACCTTTGGCTTTTCGTCCACACTGAGCTGCAACTTGACCCTGCAATAGTGAGCTCGCCCAGGCGAGCTGGTTTCTTCACCATGAAGCTATTTGGTGGCCCAAGCAAGCTAGAGGCTAGCCTGGACAAGCTAGGGTCCAAGAAAACAAAGGAAAAGACCCTTTTGCCCCCCCTTTTTTGGTATTTTTCACATTCTTGATCAAAACACTAAATGATCATTTGTTTTGCATTGTAACTGGCGTTGAACACTGTAAGTCAACTAGCAAAGATCAAAAGATCAATGAACGATAGTTCCCAGATGAAATTAGGGTATGACAGCGTGGTTTGACATTGGACTCATGTTTGGACCCAGTTCTAGGACTATCTTCTCTATTAGGCTAAGTTGGACCAAAATCGAACCCAGATCCATGACTCGATCATACAAACATGTTGGAGTGAAATAGCCCAACCTATTTGCCTGGCCCATTCTTGTGCCTCCCTTCATCCTGTTAGTGTGAAATTCACCTTCGGATGAATTCCTTAGACTTGGAAATATACCTCAGCACATAAAATCCATCATGCAGAATCTTCACCGTCAAACATTAGTAACTCGACCTTCTTCACAAGTTTCTGAAATTCATATAACACTCCATTAGGGAACTATGATGAATCTTTCATAGCAGAACCATTGTTATTGGAAGCGTTACTAGTTTTGAAGAACAACGCAATCAACCTTTCATGCTTTTCTTTTGCTTTAATCTATAGAGTCTGCATAGGAGTTTTGAGTCTCACAACCTCCGTCTTTAGTGGTGTAACTTTATTCTCAATCTTCTTAGGTGGCATTTTTTGGTAATGTCAACTTCCCTTCACGCATTTCTCCTTTCAGATCCAGCAAGTCGAACCAAATTGTTAGGGACCAATGAACAAGGAAAAAAAATAAAAATTTAAACCAAGGAATGAATTGTATCATTTGTAGACAAAAAGGAAAATATAGAAGGAATTCATCCAATTGTTGCAGAGTTAGGCTCCTATAGAAAGGCTATTGCCCTCTGCTCATAGCATAATTTCTTATCCCAAAAAAGATGATGGTACTCAACAAACCAAGAAAGGAGGTGAATTGGTTTTCAAAACAAAATGAACTTTTAAAACCAAAGTGACAAAAACTTCTTATGTATGTATCGTATCATAAAACTTTTCATAAATCGAACTCAATCAATACTTAATAAAAATTGGAGGGTATTAGCACAAGTGTCACACAAAATTGGAGGGAAATTTGAATTTCTATTCAAATTTCACTTGAATTTGAAATTCAATTTGTCGAGCCAAATTTTGGAGCCAAAATTTCACTAATTATGATTAGTGAATTTTAGCTATGGTTCAACCCACTAATCCAAGATCAAGTTCAAGATTCTCCACTAAGTGTGCTTAGGTGTCCTGAGGCAGGTAAAGCATGAAAGACATGCACAAAGTGTGACTATACGATGTGACAATGGGGTGTAGTAAGCAAATGCTCACCTCCCCCTCTAAAATTTAATTGGATTGGGCTTCTCCCAATTCAATTAAATTTCTCTCCCAACACACACATCAAACAGTGCACTTAATGCATGTGAAATTACAAAACTACCCCTAATACAAAAACTAGTCTAGGTGCCCTAAAATACAAGGGTTGAAAATCCTACATTTCTAGGGTACCCTACCTATACTATGGAGCCCTATATACAAGGCCTAAAAATAATAAAACCTTAATATAATATGTACAAAGATAAGTGGGCTCATACTTAGCCCATGGGCCCAAAATCTACCCTAAGGCTCATGAGAACCCTAGGGCCTTCTCTTGCATCTCTGGCCCAATCTTCTTGTAGTCTTCTATCCAATGCCCTTGGGAGGTAGGATTGCATCACTTCTTAAACTCAAGAAAGTGACACAACTCACTTATCACAAAAGATCTTCACAATCAAAAGATTTGAAGGTGTGAGTTACTTTTTCTAAGCATTTTTCTTGTGTTCTTTCTTTAACTAATAATAACATGTAATCTTAGCTCATTCAGAGGCTTATTGTGTTATTTTTTAGATTCTAAATAATGTTTAGAAGATAACACAAATTGGTTATTTATAGAGAAAACAATTATAATTGTCTGTAATTGATTAAATCTACAAGGTAATCAATTAATTCAATGAAGTAATCAATTAGATTATCTTTTTAATTAATTAAAGTGTTCTTCCAAACATCTTGGAACAACTCAAGAACAATGTAATCGATTAGATACTCAAAGTAGTCGATTAAAGTATTCTTGTTCACTTATGAACAATTGTAGAAAGAGAAGTAATCAATTATATCACATGATAATCGATTAAAGCACAGACTCCTGAATAAATCAGTCATTGTCTCAAAAACAACTATGTAATCGAGCTTTTCTGCAAGTTTCAAGCTTTAGTCTTCGTGTTTTTCATGATGCTCCCCCTATCTCTAACACTTCTTTCTTCTAATCGTTCCCTATATATCCCAGTACCCTTCTCACACACTTGGCCAAATAGTTGCGCCACTTGCCACCTCACCTCCATTTTTCACACCTAATGTAGCTCCATGTAGAGCTTGTAGGCCTTGGATCTTCTTCATCAACTGAGTCATTTGCTTCTTGAAGATCAATGGCAGTGGAATGGAGAAAAAGGAAAGCTGATTGGAGATGCCTCTTCAAGGATAAGATGAGTCAAGAACAAGCTCACCACCATAGGAAGTCATGGATAAGAGCTTGAAGGTAGGAGAAGATGAGAAGAGGCAGACAAAGAGAAGGGAACGAAATTTTGGGAGAGATAAGAGGGAGAAAAGGGAATGAAATTTTGTGAGAGAAAAGAGGGAGAATGAGGTCTGAACTTTGAAGTCTAATTTCTCAAAGGATCAAAGTTGCAAAATGCACACACAAGGCCTCTATTTATAGCCTGTGTGTTACACAAAATTGGAAGGAAATTTGAATTTCTATTCAAATTTCACTTGAATTTCAATTTCAATTTGTGGAGCCAAATTTGGAGCCAAAATTTCACTAATTATGATTAGTGAATTTCAGCTATGGTTCAGCCCACTAATCCAAGATCAAATCCAAGATTCTCCACTAAGTGTGCTTAGGTGTCATGAGGCATGTAAAGCATGAAGGACATGCACAAAGTGTGACTGTATGATGTGGCAATGGGGTGTAGCTAGCAAATGCTCACCTCTCCCTTAGGCTGGTCAAAAATTTAATTGGATTGGACTTCTCCCAATTCAATTAAATTTCTCTCCCAACACACACATCAAACAGTGCACTTAATGCATGTGAAATTACAAAATCACCCCTAATACAAAAACTAGTCTAGGTGCCCTAAAATATAAGGGGTAAAAAATCTTACATTACTAGGGTACCCTCCCAACACCATGGAGCCCTAAATACAAGGCCCAAAAATAATGAAACCCTAATCTAATATGCACAAAGATAAGTGAGTTCATACTTAGTCCATGGGCTCAAAATCTACCCTAAGGCTCATGAAAACCCTAGGGCCTTTTCCTGCATCTCTAGCCCAATCTTCTTGGAGTCTTCTATCCAATGCCTTTAGGGGATAGGATTGAATCATGTTGGACCTTGTGGCCTCAATAACTTGCGAAGGGGTGAATTAATTTTCCACTAACAAACTTTTAACCCCCTTCTAAAAGAGATAGGCTTATAATGCAGAAGAAGAAGCAATCAATTTAATAATGTTCTTCAAACATTCAAGACGAAATTGATTGCACCAAAATAGATGAGATAAGGGAATAGAGAATGCAAACACTGTTTTATATTGGTTCGGCAAATTCCGTGCCTACGTCTAGTACTCAAGCAACTTACTTGAGATTTTCCACTCTCTTTGTAAAAACCCTTTACAAAGTCTGAACCATACAGGGACAACCCTTCCCTTGTGTTCAAGAATCCTTTACAACAAGAGACCCTCGATCTCTTAATCCCTTTTCTTTGAATGAGAAGAAAGAAAGAAGAACTCTCTCTTGAAGAGAAAGATATTACAATTGAAGATCAATCAAGATTCCTTATTGAATATGCAAGTGTTTGACCAAGGAATCTTTTTGAGGGGATAAGACATTTCAGTTCAGAAAAACTCTCTACCGATTTCGTCCCAAGTCATACATATATATAGGCCTTTGATGGCCATTCAAAATCCAAATGATAAGATGTGACTATTGGCGATATTCCTTGAAAATCCTCTCTGGTAATCGATTATAGCATTAGTGTAATCAATTACACAGTTAATTTTCTTGAACAGTTGTGACTCTTCATTTAAAATTTGATTTCCCAATGTTCAGAGTCTCTCAATTACATACGATGTGTAATCGATTACACACTTTCATGTGTAGAAGCAAGGCTTCATGGTGAATGTGATTCAAAGGTGTTTTGATGATAACAATGATGACAACAAAAGGTGATGAACAAAAAGCTCAAAGAACAAAGAACAACTCAAGTGAATCAAAGAACATCTCAAGTGAATCAAAGAACATCTCAAGTGAATCAAGAACAAGTCAAGAGTTCAAGAATCAAGAAGAATTCAAGACTCAAGAAGAAAGCCTAGAATCAAGAATCAAGATTCAAGATTCAAGATCTCAAGAATCAAGATCAAGATTCAAGATCTCAAGAATCAAGATCAAGATTCAAGACTCAAGATTCAAGAATGAAGAAAAGACTCAATCAAGATAAGTATTAAAAAGTTTTTTCAAAACCTTGAATAGCACATGGTTTTTTGACAAAACCTTTACCAAAGAGTTTTTACTCTCTGGTAATCGATTACCATATTGTTGTAATCGATTACCAGTAGCAAAATGAGTTTGAAAAAGTTTTCAAACTGAGTTTACAACGTTCCAATTATTTTCAAAAGGCTGTAATCGATTACAATGTTTTGGTAATCGATTACCAGTGTCCTTGAACGTTGAAATTCAAATTTAAATGTGAAGAGTCACATCCTTTCACTCAAAAGCTGTGTAATCGATTACCAGTGACTGTTTCTGAAAAAATCAAAAGATGTAACTCTTCAAAAAGGTTTTGACTTTTTCAAATGGGTTTTAAGTTTTTCTAAAAGTTATAACTCTTTTGAATGGTCTACTTGACCAGACATGGAGAGTCTATAAAAGCAAGGCTTTGTTTTACATTTCAAAAAATCTTGAATACTTTTGCTTTTCCAATCAATCCTTTACAAGCCTTGACATCTCTTTGAACATTTTCTTCTTCTTCTTTGTACCAAAAGCTTTCTGAAGTTTTCTGGTTTTCCAAACCTTGAAAACTTGTGTTATTCATCTTTTTCATTCTCTTCTCCCTTTGCCAAAAAGACTTCGCCAAGGACTAACCACCTGAATTCTTTTGTGTCTTCCTTCTCCCTTCTCAAAGAATTCAAAACGACACAGTCTGAGAATTCTTTTGATTCTTCCCTTTCCCTAATACAAAAGTGTTCAAAGGACTAACCGCCTGAGAATTCTTTTGTATCCCCATTCACAAAGTATCAAAGGTTTAACAGCCTGAGATCTTTGTCTCAACACATTGGAGGGTACATCCTTTGTGGTACAAGTAGAGGGTACATCTACATGGGTTTGACTGAGAACAAGAGATGGTACATCTCTTGTGGATCAGTTCTAGTGGAGGGTACATCCACTAGGTTCAAACAGAACAAGGGAGGGTACATCCCTTGTGGATCTTTGCTTGTAAAAGGATTTTTACAAGGTTGAAAGAAATCTGAAGGACCGCAGGTCGCTTGGGGACTGGATGTAGGCACTGGTTGTTGCCGAACCAGTATAAAAACTCTTGTGTGTTTGTTTCCTTCTTCCCTACTCTTTTACTTTCCGCTGTGCATTTAATTTTCGCTTTTACTTTCTGTTAAGTTTCTCTTCTACTCCTTATTCTCTTAACAATTTAGTAAAATCCTTAAAAGATTAATTTTTTAATTAGTAAAGGTTTAGGAATAATTAATTCAACCCCCCCCCCCTTCTTAATTATTCTGAGGCCACTCGATCCAACATCATGTGCCTTGGTAATCGATTACATGTATTGCTAATCGATTACTTGTGCCTTGGATGACTTGAAATCTTTTCATTTTGAGGCAAGGCTTGATCTTGAAGAAATCTTGAATCAAGGCTTTGTTTGTAGAAACATTCTTGTATTAATCTTGAAGAAAATGAGCCTTTTTTGATTCTTCTTTTGACATCATCAAAATCATGTATACATACATTCACAAATCATCCCCTCCCCCTTTAAAAGGATTTGACCTCAAATCCAGAGGTTCTTGAAACTCTTGGCTTTTTCCTTCAACACCTGTAAATAGGTATTATTAGGCACCAAATCCCTAAGATAGGTGGTATGATAATTGTGTTGAGTAGTGCAACCCTCTTTTATAAAATCACCCATACACCCAACATCTTCATGATTCACATACATAGGGACTCTTTTGGTAGGTTTGTTCTTAGTGGTGTTGGGTATGTTAGAGTAGGGTAAGGTCTGAAAACCCCTTTCCTAGGTATCTTCCCATGAGGGAACATGGTTCCTCACCAACTCTGAGTGGTGCTACAAGTATAGAAAAATATGAGACAAACCTTTTTTAAAAGTTTGTTAAGTCATGGAACCCCAACTTTTCCTTATACTTGGTAGAGTGGGCCACTCAGGAATGACCTTTATTCTCTTAGGGTCCACAGGAACCCCTTGATCACTATTTAAAAAATTAAGGAAAGTAATGCAATAAAACATACTCTTTTCTGTATTTTCATGTTGATTACTCCTACCAAAAAGTACGACAATCCTAAGGTGTCCCATATGAGCACCTAGGTTTTTATTGAAACCAAAAATAAGAACAAACCTACCTAAAGAGTCCCTATATGTGCGAATCATGAAGATGTTGGGTGCATGGGTGATTTTACAAAAAAGGGTTGCACTACTCAACACATTCATCATACCACCTATCTTAGGGATTTGGTGCCTAATGATACCTATTTTGGGCACCAACAAAGCACAAGGATTTAAGCTCTTACAAACCAAACCCTCATCCAACAACTCATTTACTTGAGGAATAACCTCAAGCCCAAGAGGTGCGGTAATGCTAATAAGTGTTCTTTTACAAAGGAGAAGATGTGGACGTTGTCTAAGAATGGAAGTTTCTTTAATGTTTGTCTTTATTGCAAAATGACTTTCCTTCTTAGCTAACCTCTTGGAGGAGACACTTACCTCCTTACACTCCTCTTTAACCATTAAAGGTAGTTCTTCTTTTCTTTTTCTATTCTTTTCCTCGTCCCATTTGAGTTTTATTTGTATTTGATCCCCAACCACTTGTGAAGGTTTCAAGGGAACAAGTTTGAACTTTTTTCTTCCATGGGAACCTTATTTTTTAGAAAACAAACATGTGGCAATACAAAGAAGGCCAAATAAAGGATAATTTGTGAGCAACCAAGGGAACCTTATTTTTTAGAAAACAACCCCTCATAAGAGACGCCCAATCTAAATCAGAATGAGTGAATTCCCATGAAATCTTCAAGGTGGCAGCCTAATTAAGATCAGTGATAAATATCAATCCCAAGCCCCATTGACAAAAGTCTACAAATGTTTTTGTTGAATCCATAATCATGACAAACCATTAGCAATGCAAATTAAAAGGATGATGGGTATAAGTGATGTCTAACATTCTGCTTAAGTGTTTCAGTATTTTATGTCTTAAAAAGCATATATGTTCATTCATTTTGAAATGCTCAAAATGATGATAAAAAAAGTTGTCTCAGAATAGCAGTCAAGAGTTCAAAACTCTTTGGTAAAGGTTTTGTCAAAAAACCATGTGCTATTCATGATGAATAATGTTTCCCGATGAGTATTTTGGTTTTTGGCAAAGCACTGAACAACATGGCCTTAGACAAGGCTGATCATAGGCTACATGAGAGCATCCAAAATAAGAATAAAGTTACATAAAAGTCTACATCAAGATGATGAAGAACTTGACTCTAAAGAAATGAACATTAAAATGGTTCATAATGCATCTCAAGAACAACATCATATCTTTCATATGATGCCTCGCATATAGAAAGCACATCATAAGACTGAAGTTAACAACATCTCGCTTTCCACATGTTGCCACACATATTGAGGGCACATCAGAAAGGGAATGCTAACTACTTTAGAAGATGCAAACCTATTGAAAGATGAATATGTCCATGAGAAACACTGATGAAAAGCATTAGAATAAAAGAATGAAGATACTACACATGCTAACCTTGGACAGAACACTAACACACCAACAATTGTACCTTCACTCAGTATCTATGAAGCAATCTTCTTCAAAATGATTTATGCTATGAAGATGTTTTAAGATTGATGAAGTTGTGTTACTTCATAAAGGCATATCATTTGAACTTTAGAAATAACTATTCTGATAATGCTTCAAAATGCTCATCATAAAGGTTCCTCAGAATGTCTACCTTAGAATGGTTCTGCAAGCTGTCGTTTCATGGCAGCTGTCAAGTTTGTCTACTTACTCCAAAAGTCTGTTAGTTGAGTGGAGCTCACTTCAACGGTATTCTTTGGAGCTTTAAGACACGTTGGAAGAGCATCTTAAAGACAAGTTGAAGCATTCCAATGAGAGAAACTTGAGCCTAATCTCTGTGTGACAAATCTACAATTTTTGCTTCAACAGTCTCTATTAGATTAAAGCTTGAAGCCCTTAGATTTTAGTTTTGGTTTGATAATTTTGAAATTCCTAACATGTTTAATAGATGAGGCATTTGTATTGGATGTTTTAGACTAGGCAAGAGTGTGATATAGTCTTAGTTTTTTTTTCATGCTTAGTGATTAATCAAACATGAAGTGCATGAAGCATTCTCATTCTCTAAGTTTCTTAAGAACTTACTTCTACATGAGATTTGGCTAGTAGCATCAAATTAATCGATCCTCATTTTGTAATCGAATGCCCGGGCTAGTTTTAGAAGAAGGAAGGATTTGCAGCTTAGGATAATCGATTACCCCAATTCATAATCGATTACCTAGCTCCTGGAAACAAAGACAAGCTCTCTATGTGATTTTATAATCAATTACCACACATGATAATCCATTATCCCGTCAACACAGAAGGAATAAATATTCTTAGACTGAAACGAATTAATTGATCACCCTTTTTGATAATCGATTAACTTGTTTTTGGAAATGCAAAACAAAGGGGATTTTGACAAATTAATGGATTACCTAGCTTGATAATTGATTGGATCTATTTTAAATATCAAAATTTATAAATACCCCTATGTGTTTTCTTTTAAAAAGACTCTTGACTTGTTCAGATTTAGAGTAAAGCATCTCAAGGGAGTCTTCTAAAAGAATAGCACTGAAATTAGTCTGAAGATTGAAGTTTATCAAAGAATCACTCATTTTACCATCATGAATTTATCAACTTGTGAGGAAATATTAAAGACTAAAGATCTACACATTTTAGGTGTATTCAATCCTTTATCTTTTTTTCTTTTAGATTGTGATATTTGGTTAGGGTTGCCACTGATGTTAGAGAATTGATAGGGTTTCAATGCTAAATCTTTTCTCGTAGGATTCAAGAGAAAGATTTGTTTTGTATTAAAGAATTGTGTGTGAAAAATGTTTGTACTTATGTTTTCTATATAGTGGAAGTTCTAAAAGGATTTAGAACAACTAGATGTAGATCCAGATTGGACTGAACCAGTATAAAGTCTTATGTATTTCTCATATTCTCTATTACTCTGAGTTTTGTAATCATATTGGTTGTGGAATTGATCTTAAGGGCCCAAATAATAGTTTCTTATTTCTAAAGAATTTTTGAAGAAACTTTGATTGATTTAAGGGGATGTTTTTAATCGGTGTTAAGAACGAATAGGTAAAGATTTTCAAAGAATCTATTCAACCCCCCTTCTAGATTCTCAGCTTAATCGAACAGTCTCTTTTGAGAGTGACCCACTTTTGTATTAAGCTTGTAATATGTAATAGATCTAAGATAGAAGTGAGAGATTGTATCTTTCTAAGTAGAAACCCTATGTGAGATGAAAATTTGTATTTGTGCAGTCTAAATCACATAACTCCTTTGTTGTTATAAGTCCAGTAGTGGCTGGCAAGCTTGAAATCCAATGGTATGGTTGGTCTAATTGAGGCTAGATTGGAAGTTCAAATGGAATATTCGTATGTTGTTGAAATCTAGTGGTTGGTTGCATAAGTGAAATCTCATCTTAAAGGGTGAGGACTGGACGTGGCGCAAGCTTAGGGTGAACTGGTACAAAAATAATTGTGCATTATTCTCTTCCCTCTCTTTGCATTGGTTTTGTTACAAACATGTTAACAGTTTTTATTGATCTTTAAGACAAGAAAACCTTTCACAAATATACTTAAAACTAAACTCTTTATCAATGTTTTTCCAAACAAATAAATCCTTTTTAGAAAATAGCACTCAAAATTGTGAACGAACCTTTTGTCCAAAACTACTACAATTTCGTCCTAAGCTCATAATAGTTCTTTATTCTGAATTGTTCCCTTCTAAACATCACATCAGAAACCAATTACTTTAAAAAAGAACTTACAAGTTTGAAAAAATCTAATTCAACCCCCCTTCTTATGGTATTTTTGCCACTTCAATTTTACCAAGCGACAATCACCATCATAGTTGGGTTGTCTTTTTTTGTTATGAAATTTTCCTAGTTACAAACGTCACACACACACACATAATTAAGGTTTTTTTATATGGATCATTTTAGGACTAGTCTCTTGCTGTCAAAATTAATTATACTTTTAATTAGTAAATTTGTAAATATCATGTTTGAGGTTGTAAGTCGATGATGGAAGAAAAATAGTCAACTGTTTTTTATTGTATAAGAAAAATAATGGGTTAATTAATTTTTTAGTCCCTCGTTTTATATGATTTCATTTTTCGCTCCTCAAAAATATTTTGACTAATTTTGGTCCCCATAAATTTGTCTGTTTCATTTTTAGTTGTCGTAGTTAACTTGGACCGTTAAGTGATGATGCCAGCATCCATGTAGGCATATCAAGAGGACAATCATTTGCTGATGTGGTAGCCATATGGTGTTATTTTAAAAATCACCAATGTTTTTTTTTTTTCAATTTCTATTTCTAATCCCTAAAAAAGAGTTTGATCGTTTTTAATCCTTCGTGTGCACATGAAGAATAAAAACTAATTCCTAAAACACTTCATATACCTAGTCAAAGATCATATATTATACACCTTAACTAGCAATGCAAATTAATAAAAACACTACAAATGTGTAGTTAATTCAAAAAAATGACTTCAATTGACCTTTAATTATCTCCTATATATCTTACTTGAAATAAAATTATAAAATTTTATAAGAAATGCCAAGTTTTCTTCATTTTTTATTGTACTCTTATAAATCTGGATCTTCATTGAATAAGAATGTTTTTAAAAATTACTTTTAAAAATTATTCTTAAATGAAAGTATTTTTAAGAGTTATTTTCATGCTCGTTGAGTTACATGTTTTATCCTAATCTTGAATATTGAATATGCTTCTTTTTTAATTTTTAATTCCTTTTGAATATATTTGGTTAAATTGTAATTTTGTTCCTCTTTAAATTTTATCATGATTGTGGTCTTCCTATTTTTTTCTCACAAATTTGGTCCCCCTATTTTAGAAATTTTACAATTTTGATTCAATGTTAAATTTTACATGTTTTTTTTTTTTATTTTGATCCAATTAAATCCTAGACCCATCATATCCACTAAAGATACCATAAAAAAACTACTTTAATTAATTAAAACAAAAAATAAAAGTGTCTACAAAAATGGAGATTAGACCAAAATTATAAATTTTTTAAAATAGGAAGATCATAATCTCAAATAAATAACTAGACAACCAAAGTTACAATTTAACAAATATATTTCTAAATTTAATTTGATTTAACTAGTGCAAAAAATTATTTGTCAACCATACAAATATTCTTCTATCTTTATCCTTACTCAATCTTTGAATCACTTGTACATTTTCATCTACCTTTTTCGTTTTATTTTTAAATTAAATTTCAATCTTTTTAAAAAAATATATCAATAATTAAAATAGTCTCTATCACAATATAATTTTTTTTATCATAAATCTAATTTTTTTATATATATTTAAAAATATTTATTGCAAATTTTATTTATTATAAATTTTAATTATAAAAACAAATAGTTATCCTATGCACTGCATTATATTGTTTTAAAAGTCAGATTGAACTATACTAGAAACCTATCTAGTGGTCGATTTGTTAATTCCAAAAATCCGAGCATTTCATAACCAGTAAAGAATTGCTCAAATCGATCCAAAATGAGTAAAAACCAATACAAAACCGATGCAAAAAAAGAAATTGAAATACGTGTATTTTTTTATAAAAAAAAACATTTCCTTTCATTTTTAACTTAATCTAAAAGTTTTAAAGATAATATAAACGTTTAAGAATTTCTCATAAATATAAATCATTGTCAATTATTAATATTTATCTTATAAAATACATAAACATTTATATTAATTTATAATTTTTATATCCCAATTTCTCATAAATTTATACTTTATTACTTAAATTATTAAATAAATTAAAAGTACAGATTCAATTACTAGTTCAATCACAATTTAACTGCGGTTGAATCAATAAACCTTGATCAAATATTTTCTCCCGATTCAATTGTCAGTCCAATTTTTAAAACATTAGTTAAACCTAAAATACTAGTTATAATTACAGTTAAAGCTTAATAGGTTGGCCTAATCATTATAGTAGAATCACTCTAATTAGTATATCCATGTGATTCAGGATCCAACCACCAGCTGAATGGCTCAGCAACCCAAAAGAAATAGAAAACTCACAAAATGAGGCACTGGGAAACAATAATAGTAATAAATGGGAACCAAATATAGAAATCTAGATTACATGATTTGTGGAACATTGAGTAGTAAAACCAGTCCTTCATAATCCTTTAAGTTTCACTTTTCCCCCTTTCTGTATATCTCATGCCAATGGTACAGGAGGGACGAGCCAATAATTGGTGTAACCATCAAAACCAACTCCACTTCCATTTGTTGTGAAGAAAAAATTTCTCAGCTTCTGGAACCTATCACCCAAACAAGTCCCTCATCATTACCTTTCCTCAAACATATCATCATCTTGATGTAGCACTGAACTATTCTTCATGTGTACAGGACTTGTTTGGTTAGTTCCATCAATCAATGAAGACCGAACAACCTACAAAATAAAAAATAAAAAAAATCTTTTCATGATTTCACTTATCAAATTATGATACAAGTTCTTTCTACATATATCATCACATATCACAAATGTGTTATAAAGCAAGTGCTTACAAATTTAGCAGGTGTTTGGTACAAGGGAAGCTTTTAGTTTTTAAGGAATCTAAAGTTGAGAATGTTTGTTTCATTATTTTAAAAAATAGCATTCTCAAGAAACATTCTTTTCTGGGATTTTTTTTTATCCAAGTTTTTCACAAAATTATTCCCATGAAAGATGTGAGAATCTAACTTTTACTATGATCAAAACACCACATTACATAGGTTAAACAAGCTAATACGTAGGTTAAATAAGTTGTTGGATGTGTTGTTACATAGGTTACTTAAGGGGTTCACCTAGGTCAGCAATTACTCTATACGTATGAAAAGCTCGTTTTATCAAGGAATTATGATTGAATGAAAGTGAGTTTTCGGAATTTCTTTGTATTGAGAGTGTTCTCTTTGGTTCTTCATAAAACTTGTCTGACTTATCATGACTGTGTCTTAAACTCTTTGGGTTCTTGTGTTTTTTGTACATGTACTCAAGAGTTAGGATTGAGCAACAGACGTTTTTAAAAAACCCAGACCAAATCACTTTTTAAAATGTTTGGTTAGAACCAAATCATTTTTATAAAAGCAGTGCGATTCAGTTTTTTCCCAAAACTATTCATTTTTTTTGTTCAGTTTGGTTTAAATCAGTTATCCTTTTGACAAATTGTTTTATAAAACAGTTTGGGTTGTACAAGACTGTTTTCTCAAAGCAGCTTGGTTCGGCTTTTATGCACACCCCTATCAAGAGTGAAAGTGGATCAACAAACTTGATTCTTAGCTTTTTTTTAGGGTGAGTATAATTCCAAGTAACTTGAAAGTTCATGTATTATAAACCTTCCCAGGTTCATATTACAATCACTGAAAATAGAAAAGTTATCTCTCACCCTCCTTATTTCCATATGGCTTTTTTATTTTAATTATAAAAATCATAATAAAAAAAATCTATTAATAATTAGAAAGTTTGCTATCAATAAAAAAATTTAAATTTATCCTTATCTAATGTTATCTGTCTTTTTTAATTTATTTAAAAAATTATGCTAAAGTAATCAAAAGAAGTTCTTAACATTTCAAAAGTATGACTTTCTTATCATTTTTTTGGTACAATTTTTTTTCACAGAAGGTATCCACAAGCTTTGGTGCTTTGGATCGACTATGGGACTAATTCTCGATCTAAGACTTGGTCAAACTTAAAGTTTTTTGTCCCTCCTTAAGAGTGTAGTATTCTGTGGGGATAGAACCAAGGTTTTCCACTACAAACTCAGTGTGTATTGTAACTGAGTTACATCCATTGGATAATTTCTTCTTATCTAATACTATTCACATGTTTTTTATATTTTTTTTAAAATTATAATAAGCAAACAGTTAATAAATTGAAAATTCTCTTTATCGTTTTGAATGCTTTTATTTAAATTTTAAAGTACATCTTGTTTTATACCTGATTTTTTTAATTTTCTTAAAAGTTACCCATGCACTAGCTAAAAAATTAATGACGTGTGTATTATTTACTAAAATGAAAAAAATTAGAAACAGCATTCCCCCAGTAATCCCAACGGCTTGCTCCATGGGAGAATGTGGAGCAGCTCTGCCTAGCTTACTGCCCAAAGAAAATAGCAAGATGCAAAAACAAACCTCACAAAACCAGCCTCTACCTCCCTATAAGGAGGAGACAAAATGTGAGAGAAAACTGGCAAAGTGGAAACAAAAACACATATCCTTCGGGGGGGGGGGGCTGTTTGAGTCACACTAATACAGGCAGTGCTAACATCAATTCCTATTTCCTTTCTTTTTTCAGGGTACCCAAATCGGTGGTGGACAAGTTACTGAAATTACAACATAGGTTTCTGTGGGGAGGCGGACCAGAACAAAACAAAATTGCTTGGATCAAATGGGAGGTAGTGTGTCTTCCAAAAGAAAAGGGGGGTTTGGGTCTCAAGGACATCAACAGGTTTAACCTTGCATTACTTGGTAAATGGAAGTGGCAGCTCCTGCAACAACAATGGGAATTATGGGCCAAAGTGCGGGAATCCGAATATGGCAGTTGGAGGAGTATTGAAGAACCAGGCAGGGTACACTACGAGTCAATATGGTGGAGGGATCCAAAAAAAGCTCTTCATCACTCAGACAAGGGCTCGATCCTTCACAATAGGTTGAGATGGAAGGTTGGAGGTGGAGATAAAATTAAATTTTGGGAGGATAGGTGGATTTGTCAGGAGGAAACGTTAGCAGCAAAATATCCTAGACTGTATTTGATCTCATCACAGCAGAATCAGACTATCCGACAGATGGGAACTCACAAGGACACCGGATGGGAGTGGAACTTTATATGGAGGCGGCCAATGTTCGATAATGAAATTGACGCGGCCGTTAGTTTTTTAAGGGAGGTTGGAGGGAAGTCCATACAGCAGCAGGGATTGGATGTTTGGGAGTGGTCAGGAGATCCGTCAGGTATATACTCCACGCATAGTGCATATATCTGTTATGGGAGGAGACAGTAGTAGGACAGCCGGAGGAATGTTTTAAGGAGCAGACAGTAGTAGGACAGCCGGAGGAATGTTTTAAGGAGCTATGGAGAACAAAGATTCCCAACAAAATTGCGGTCTTTGCATGGAGGCTATTTAGGGACAGGTTGCCAACAAAGAAAAATCTACAGCGGAGACAGATGCTGGTTGCGGATATGTCATGTCCTTTCTGCGGAAGTGACGAGGAGGAGGCATCCCACCTATTCATCCATTGCACCAAAATCCAACCTATTTGGTGGGAAACTATGTCATGGTTGAATATTAAAGGTGTCTTCCCCTTAAGCCCAAAACATCACTTCATTCAACACATCTTTATTCAGATAGAAGGTTTGAAGGTCAAGAGATGGAGGTATTGGTGGTTGGCTGTAACGTGGTCCACTTGGCAGCTCCAAAACAGAATATTGTTTTCCAATGCAGTATTCAATGCTAACAAATTGTTTGAGGATGCATTATTCCTACTTTGGACTTGGCTCAGAAACTTGGAGAAGGACTTCACAATTCACTACAATCAGTGGTGTAGTAGTATTTGACCAGGTTTTTTGCATAAGTAGAGGGTAGAACAAGTAGGATAACAGTAACTACATACTACAATAGCAGCCTTTGAATGTTTCCCTTGCAGATTTTATTCGTCTGCTCAAGGATCCATTTGTAGGGCTGTAAATACATATGTACCTTAGTACCTCTGGTACTTTTTACTATATATATAAAATTACTTTTGCTGATCAAAAAAAAAAATGGAGGAGACACACATGTGATCCTCTTTATAGCTAGTTAACTGTGATCACAAACAGGGAGGGCGTGTGCTAATGTTATATATACTGATAGGAATGGGCCTAGAGAGACCCAATTAGGATAGAAGATTTAGATATTATCCTTTTATTGTTTAGTTTTATTTCTTATTTCCTAAAAAAATACTAGATTGTGCCACTTGTATGGTTGGTATTCTCTGTAAATCCCTAAGGATATGCATTATGAAAGGAATTATCAATGAAGAATATCAATTTTAGGTTTATGTCTCTTACTTGTAGAATTTAGGAGTAGTGTAGCATAGAGCGCTTAGAGCCTATCAATTGGTGCTTCCATAGTTCAATCTCCGCCTCCCATGGATGCATACCATCATTGTTATTTCTGGCCACCACAACAGCCACGTCTCCGTCTCCACCTCCACAATACTACCCTTCACAGACCCCCACCTCTTCACTGCAGTGGCCAACACAACCACAACCATCACAGTCAGCACCGCCACAACTGTGGTCCATGGACACCCCACATCCACATCCACATTTATACTATCCTTCTGAACCACTGCCACCTCCGCAACCCCCTTGCTTATCCTCACAGTTCCAATACCACTCTTACCTGCCCTTTCCACTCTACCACCATGGCCACCCCAACCAAGTTTTCTGGTATTCCCATACGAGCATGGTTCAAACCTGCAACAACCTCCAACATCACCAACCTGTGTTTTTTCTCCTCCTCCATCACACACTCCCACCTCTTCTCCGTCAAGCCATTGTGACTCCACTCCTTCCATCCAAACACCTACACCAACTACCGTTTCAAACCCTGCACAACAGCACCACCATCATCCCATTTCCACCACAAGTATGTCCCCTCCCTTCCACACTAGACCTTTTCCCTAACTTCTCTTCACTACCCCACTCAATATTTCAACCCTCCCTGCCACAACAAACACCCCTTTTCCCACTCAATCACTAGCAACACCGTCATCTCAGGCCACCTATGGCTACCGTGCAGTCCACACAACCACCCATAGAGAAGAAGTTGACAGCAAGACAACCTCCGACAAAGCAAAAGACACAAGCGGAAAAGATCTCGTTGGTGGTCATCCCAACGCTGTCGCTACACTATCTCTAAAACATCACCACCGCCATCAATGTTGTCATGCTCTCTGAACTGTCCCACAACGTCACCGTTGTTTGCCACAAACTTGTCTGTGTCACCATTGTCAACCTCCGTACACCCATTCGTGTTGTCCCCATTTTGCTCTACAAGCTCGTCCACGCCACAACCGATTCCTGCCAGTTCCTTGTCTTCACGGAGGTCTCGCTTCCTATTCTCGTACCCTTTGTGCACACATGCATCTTAGCGAAGCTCAAGCTCCTTACCATGCATGTAAAAGTGTTCGCCATGACCGGGGACACATCTGATGTTGACGTCGTCGCCACCGCCGCCGCAAGGTTGCACATTTCTCATTCCGTTTTCGACTAAAGCACCGCCCAACTTTTTGGGTGCCTACAGGTGACAAGCACAATCCATTCATCCTCAAAACCCTCACAGCAATGGGCACAATTCCCTCCAGCTTGCATAGTCTGTGTCTACCCCTTTCATTTCCCATAATAAATCCCAACCATCCATTTTCGCTCATCAACACATGGCTTTATCCAGTCCGCCTATCAACACCATTCAAATCAATAGCAAAGTTCCATTCAAATGCGACACTAATACCAAAATCCCAAATTCCCTCACTGACTTTAATCCAATGGCTCCTTGTAACCCCACCAATTTCCAAAGCCCTCTCTACACCATCCACTTTTCAGTTCCCACTTTCCCATACCTTTGGACCCCACATTGGTACCACCTACACGTTGCAAGTGCCGTTTATATCTTCCACTAGCCACTAACACCTCCCCCCCCTCCAATAAAATTCGACATTCTCTCCTTTATTTTTTTCTCATGTGTATAACCCTCCCACTTTCACTTCCAAAACCGAACTTGTCACAACTCCACTTTTGCACACCCAACCCTCAACTTAACACCCCCTCCCTCACCAAATCCAATCACATGTCTTCTTTCCCCAAACCCACCCATAATTACAAGTGACCGGCGGCAATGATAGGAATGGGCCTGAAGCCTACAGCCTGAGTCCAATTTCCTTAAGGACCTTGAAGGCAAGGTCCAAGTGAACCTAACAGCAATGATAGGAATGGACCTAAAGAGACCCAAGTAGACTAGAAGATTTAGATATTATCCTTTTATATTGTTTAGTTTTATTTTATATTTCCTAAAAAAATACTAGATTGTGCCACTTGTATGACTGGTATTCTTTGTAAATCCCTATTTAATAGGGTATGCACTGTGTAAGGAATTATCAATGAAGAATATCAATTTTATGTTTATCTCTTTTACTTGTAGAATTTAGGGGTAGTGTAGCATAGAGCGCTTAGAGCCTATCATGTACCTTTGCCCTTTGACTCCAATTCTTGCACATCCTGTGCTTAGTTGGAAATTTAATAATAAATATCCATTTGCTCATTAAAAAAGAAAAAAGAAAAAAACTGTGTTCGCAAACCATCCTTGTTTTAATCAGTTCCCTTCCTACCCCTTCTAGTATACACTATCCAAGTTTAGGTCCATAACTGAGTTGTAAGTTGTAACACCTCATGTCTTGCTTCCACTAGTCCTTTAAACTCCTTGGCCCTAACATTGAGCTCCCTTTTGACTTCAGCCTTGTCCTCAACAGTGACATGAGGAAAAGCAGCCAAACTAGAAAGAAATGTTAGGAATTTGTATTTAGGAAGTTGCACCATAAACTGTTATGTCTAGGAAAAGGTACCCACTTAATCTATTAAAAAACTGTACGTATGGATGTTCCTATATACTACATAACATGTATTCCTTTCAGAATCTCTCCAAATTATTCTCAATTCCATTTCAAAATACTCCATCACCTTCCTTCCCCTCTAAATTCAACAAGAAACAAGGGAGAGGAACCCTAACAGTCAGAGAAAATCTCTCAGAACAAAAATTAAATCTGGACTTTTGCAGATGCACTGAACCTCTGGCCTAAACCATTCCCTTTTCCTCTCTACTTTCACCCCTCCTTTATATTCTACTCAATTCCCTTTCTTGCTTTCCTTGCCACCCACCATTCATATAGTCGATTGCAAATTGCAAACCAGGTTCACCTTTTCCCCCTTTGCCTACATGAGGAAGAGATTCCCAGTTACCCCAACCATTTCACCACCACTCTCTGTCATGTCAAACTAATCTGTTTGCCAAGGAGGTTGGCTCAACTGCTAAGATCAAACAGCATCAACAAAAAAGGTCTTGGCTCAAATCCTACTGGTGGTCCTTCATTAGGAAGTCTTTATAAGTCCTTAGTACTCAGTCAATCTTGTGACATGTCCTAACATTAGAATGGTGAAACCTGACTTCCCCCTAAAATGGGTGACCTAGTGGGTTAGGGGAGGGTAACTGTAAGCAGCCTTACCTACAGAAAGGCTACATTTAGGTTCTAAACTTATTATTTAGTCAAAAAAATAAAAAATAAAATAAAAACAGTTGTCATAAAAAGAATTTTAATATATAAGTATATCCTCAATACAAGCTTATAGGGAAAACAACAAAAGCCTAAAAATTGAAAAACTATATCAAAAAAAATATCAAAATACAAAGATATTTTTGCACACCCTAAAATATCTACGATATTTACAACAAAAAAATCATTGCTTCTTGTTCAGACTCAAAAGAAAGAGAAATAAGGAGTCCAGCGTACGTGCTAAAACTATTATTTAGCAAAAAAAAAAGAACTAACTGTTTCTTGAATCTTGATCAAATGAAGCTTACCCCTAAAAACTACCACCAAAGTGATAACTGCTTTGACCACGACTAAATCAACCTACAAACATACCATTAATGACTAAAGATTTTGGCCTTAACTCAGGCATTTGATGGCTCCAAACAAGTGAAACAACAATTGTCCAACCTAGTAAGCTTCACTTTCTCTTGGTCATAGATAAGCCATGGACCAAATTCTTAAGACACTAACATGACTGCATCGTGGTGATGCTAATAGCTAGGGTTGGAAATCAAAATTGCAATGGTTAGAACCAGGTATCTATTGCTTAGTGACCAGATATATTTGGAGACTAATAGATTATAAACAAAATGAAATTGGTCACCCAAATGATACCATGAAATTTTCTAGGCATGATCATTTGATATTCCAATTCTCTACCAGACAATTGAATGAATTGGTATAAAGCCATACAAATGCAGCAAGCATGTGCACACTTCATCACATACATAGCATAAGATCTAATTTTGCAGTAAAAAATAACATAACAGGTTACGATCACCTAACCTTCTCAATTTCTTCTAAAAGATGTGTATTCTCTTTTAAGTACTGTATTGCTTTGTCCCTTCCTTGTCCCAACCTGTTTCATTAAACCATGTGAACAACATCCATTTTGGTTAACAATATTACATAAAAACAACCCACCAACCAGTTGGACAAAGAATGGGGAAGACAAAGTAACAGGATGAAAAGAAGGCAATCGAGGAAAACATCAATTTTTGTTTCACAAACTAAATAGCATTCTTATCAATTTCCCATTATATATAATTGTGTTGTCAAATCCTTAATTTGGAGGACACACAGACAGAAAGAGAATAGTGAAAGATCATCAAACAAATACTAAGCTTCAGAAAGTAGAGACAGTACCGATGATCTCCATAGCTGTACCAAGAGCCTTTCTTTGAGACAATATCCGTCATTTCTGCACAATCTAAAATGCATCCCTGAATTCACAAGGAAGAGTTAAAATAATGATACACACTAACAGATATAAAAGCTTTTATGCTACAAAACTCACCAACTTACTGATACCCTCTCCAAATATAATTTCAAATTCAGCTATTTTGTATGGCCTTGATACCTACAACTTATTAAGTTAGGACGTCTCCCGAATACAGTTTAAAGTCAATGAAAAATACAGCATAATATTTGTCAAAATATCAAAAAAAAATATCTCATAATATCTTGGTTGTATCTTTAGAGTAATTTAGAGCACCTTAGATGATGAACTCAGGAGTGATTTTCATACTCTATTATATCTTCTATTTGAAAATAAGGGTTAGTGCTTCATATAAGAGTGATATATCTGAATGTTGCATGTTATATATGCTCTTTATCTATAATCACATAATAGCGTACAAGAGAATAAATCATGGATACAAAGAATCAATCTAAATCCCTAATTTTTAGTAACCTATATTTCCATATTTAAATGTAATAAATGTCCTTATTTAAAATACTTTTTTCTAACACTCCCCCTCAAGTTGGAGCATATATGTCATATGAACAAAGTTTGTTACAAATGTAGTCAACATGAGAGCCATTGAATGACTTATTGAACATATCAACCAGTTGGTCACTAGACCTAACAAAGTTGTGATTTCTCCTGACAGCACCTTATCCCTTACAAAGTGACAATCTACCTATATGTTTAGTTCATTCATGGAAGATCTAGATTGATGCAATGTGGAGAGTGGCTCGATTGTCACAGATAAGTTTAGTATCTTGAATGTCTCCAAACTTTAGTTGCTGAAAAAGTTGCCAAAGCCATGTAATCTCAACTGCAACTACTTCCATAGCACAGTATTCAGCTTCGACATTGGATCTAGCAACTATATTTTGCTTCTTGCCTCTCCATGAGATCATATTTCATATAATAAGAACACAACACCTAGAAGTGGATCTCTAATTTAATGATAATCCTGATTCCTGTCCAATCAGCATCAGAGTAACAAATGATTTTGACATTTTCTTTATCTTCGTATAATAGTCCACGTCCTAGTGAATTTTTTATGTACCAAAGAATACATACAACAGCATCCCAATGACTATTACAAGGGGAAAGCAGAAATTGACTTACCACACTAACTGCAAACTGGATGTCAGGTCAAGTGACAGTGACATAGTTAAGTCTGCCTAGAAGACGTCGATATCTTCAATAGTTCCCACATGATGCAATTGGATGGTTCCCTTTCCACACATACTAACAAACGGATGCACATCCTCACATAGCCTTCCCAACCAATATTCCTATAGCCTCAAAATGATGCTCCGCATTAACTACCCACCAATAGGCTTCTCCTTCAAATTCTGGAATCAATTTCAAGATTTGATACCCACCATAACTCCAAACTGCTTTGATACCAAATTGATAGAAATCCGGTACTTACTTGAAAAAATATGGGATTTCTCCCTTGAATACAGTGCCTAATTTCCATAACTTCAAGGGTCTGCACCTCCTAATGTCCAAATGCCACAATGATTAACCTTTTAATTAGAGGCTCAAATACAACGATTAAGAACAACTCTCATAAAAGCTTGAGATATTAGGTGTAGACCAGGGAAATTTTTTATATGTTTAATCATACAACTACAATCACTTAAGTTATTGTTAGATTAGGTATTGTTCTCTTATTTATGATTAGATAGTAATTAGTGATTTAGTCCTTATTACTCATTATTAGATTGACTATATGTAATTAATATTGATCCTATTTGCTCATTATAAATAGAGGCTTAGTGTGGTCATCCAAGACACACAACATTACAGTAAAACACTATTATATGGTATCAAAGCAAGTTATTCTTGCCAGAGGAATAACGAAAATCGAGCTCAACCAGGGACCAACTGACCCCGGTGGCCTTTCTGCTTGTCACCTCTCTTCCGGCGACCTGTTTCCACATTCCAGTGGACTTTTCCACTCGCTGACCCTCTTTTCAGTGATTTTTCTCCTTTTTCGGTGCATTTACCAGCAGCCACTGTCGGAGCTCCGACAACCATTCCAGCAGGTGACCCCACCACACCATCCACTGATCTACACAATGGTGGTGAAGGTGACCTCATTGGAGCTCCAACACTCGTGCACCCATCTACTACGCACAAAACAACACTTCCACGCTCCACTGTTCCAGCACGTCTGGTCGGCGTTCAGGTTGGGCTTTCGGTGGCAAGGTTGCCCACCGTGGTTGACCCTAACCCTGTAGTTTCGCCTCCATCGGAGTTGTTTTGCATGTTGGTTTGATGGTTCCCCTTTATTTTTCCTTTTTGTGCAGCCCCTCTTTGCAGTGAACAGAACCACACAGCTGCTTTGTCCTTGTTTGGTAGACTTCCTGACACCTTTTTGTCGGAGCTCACCTACGACCACTGCTTCCAGTCACCGAAGACTGCCATGTTGTCCAATTGTGCAGCTAACACAACACCGCACGCGTCCCAAAGGAAGGCCGTTTTCCGGCGCATGAAGTTTACGCAAGCTCTCCTCTCTAACACGTGGCGCATCACACTAATCTTTTCACCCTCCACCTGAAGACCTCCTCGGTGGACCTTTTTGCTCTTTATTCATGGGTGAACAGTACCCATCGCCACTACGGGCGCTCGTTGGCTGTCACCAAGCTATGTTTATCCAGCGCAACCACAACAACTAGAATCAGCTTTCGTTTTGTATTAGGTTTACCACATTTGTAACAAGCTTGGTTCATATCACATATATGCTCCAACTTGAGGGGGAGTGTTAGATTACATATTATTCTCTTATTTATGATTAGATAGTAATTAGTGATCTAGTCCTTATTACTTATCATTAGATTGATCATATGTAATTAATACTGATCCTATTTGTTCATTATAAATAAAGGTTTAGTGTGGTCATCCAAGACACACAACATTACAGTACAACACTCTTATAGTTACGAATTGTGTTCTTCAAAACATAACATATTTGCAAAGGCCAGCAGCAAGCTGTCTTGGCAGTACAAAATCTATTAGTATAAAATTCAGGTTTTCCTTTAAGTTTATATTTGTCATAATGGCTTAAATATTTATATATTTCTCTTCAACATACTAATCCAATTAAGAAACACATCTTAAATTGTTCTTTCTATATTGTGAGCTAGCTCTCTGAGTTTGACTGTAATGCACTGCAACATCACACTATATTGTGTTGGTTAAATCATAAATGAAAGGAAGAGCCTGAACTTCAGGTGAATGGCCTAATGTTAGGGTTTGTTTGAATTGAAAAAATGTTTTCTGTTTTCATTTAGTATTTTCACAAATAATTATAGAAAGATCACCTTATTTTCATTTCACTTTGTTTCTTGTATTTAAATATTTGTTCAGCAAACAATAACAATAACATTTTTGCTGTTTTTATTGTTTCCTGTACAAATCATTAAAAATAGTAAACAGAATGAAAACAGAGTGGCTTTTATGTAATTATTTATGGAAATAAGAAATGAAAATAGAAAATGTTTTCTCAATCCAAACAAGCTATTAATTTTTGACAAAGGAGTACGTCAACCCAAGTTCAGTGAATGTAAGCAAGTGGATTACCAGATGCCAAAACAATTCTAGAAATTCAATCCCTATAAAATTCTTGATGTGAGGAAATGGAATTTAAAGTATTTCAACTTATCAATTTATCATATATGTTCAATGTGTCAGTCTGGTATCCAGTTTTCAGTACAGACTGTTAAATTTATAAATCTAGAATAAATTAGGCCAAGAAACAGAGAGACAGATAAGTGACAGGAAAGTAAGAGTTAAAATTTCTATTGTTGGAAAGTTTAATAAATGTCAAGTTTCAAGGGATTATGTTAGCCAGCATTACAAAAATGAATAGAAATTTTTTAAAAGGAAAATTTCAAGATTTACAAATATTGTTGTTTACCTTGCTCTTTTGGACTCTTAAACGAACTTTAAGGCCAATTTCTTCATCTCCTTTAGCCTAAGAGAAAACAAAAATGCACAGTGGTGCTCCATTCAAAAAACTTTGACATTATAGTCAAAAAGATTATATCAGTAACAAGTAATTCTATGAATGTAAAAACTGCTGATACTTTTTAGTAGATGTGATACTGGGAAACAGCAAGGTTGAAGATGATATAAAAGATTATGTTGTGACAGTGTTATTGAGCTTACAGACTTTATCTTCCCTGTAGGACGAACTTCTAGCCGAAGTGACGCAAAGAACTTCAATGCAATTCCACCACTAGTCACTTCTGGATTTCCATAATAGACACCAATCTACAGAGCAAATAAAATAAATAAATCATATTGACACAAGCTAGAGATTTAACAAATCACATATAAATATTGAACTCCTATGATTGTGTATGCAGTTCTAATTTACAGCACTCATAATTAAATGTATGCAATCTTCTAAAAAGGAAAGTTAGACTAATCAAGAACAAGTACCTTATATCTTATTTGATTCAAAAATATAAGAGTACAACCAGCTTTAGATGCATTTCCAGACATCTTACGTAAAGCTTGGCTCATAAGACGGGCTTGCAATCCTATTTGCTGCATTCCAATCTCCCCCTTAGCATTATATAAAAAAAATATAGTCAGAATGAAATGAAATTCTTAAATTACATAACAGAAGTACCTAAAATCAAGAAAAGTAATTGTTTACTTCAATTTCAGCCCGTGGAGTGAGAGCTGACACAGAATCCACACAAATGAGATCTATGGCACCAGATCTACACATTCGGTCTGCAACTATAATATGGAAAGTTCATCAATTCATAGACACCAAACAGCACCCTGCTATTGCAGTGCGAGACAGTCCAAGATTATCTGATGCATTCCAACCCAATTATATTAAAGGCAAATATATTACTCTCAAGAGCCATCTCTCCATGATCAGGTTGGCACACAATTAAATTTTCTACATCCACTCCTAATGCTTTAGAATATGCAGGATCAAAAGCATGCTCCGCATCAACAAGCATTGCATTGCCTCCTAACTTCTGCACATCATAACAAAATAGCATATTGATCCCAAAAACATGTTTACATAAAATGAATCTTCATGATCAAGAATTAATGATTGGGAAACTCCTGATAGATGAATTACCTGCACTTCTGCAATAGCATGAAGTGCTAGGGTGGTTTTCCCACTGCTTTCTGGTCCATATATCTAGAAATAGATATAGCAGATAATATCAGCTTGCTCATCAACAGAAAAAATAAGTTAAAGGGGAAAACATAGAAGAACCAGCAATTCTATCACGGTCTGCAAAATAAAGCATGGAAGAATTAGGTCATTTTTAATGCTTAAATCAGTTTGCTCTAGTTGTTTTGCATCAAATGCCTCACAAACTAGTATTAACAGAATCCAATATAGCTCAAGCACCACCATTCTTACATACTGACATGAAAAAAGGTCCAGAAACCACAAGGAAGAGAAACTGGAGACATATATAAATGAAGAGAAATGTAATCATATATGAAAATCGGGGATAGGCAAACAAAGGAGGGGAAATTTGAATGTCAGAAGCAGTTTCAATCTAATACTTAAGTATAAGTCTCCACATTGAGACTAAATTAGACGTTTCATCCACCATAATCTGTCAGCAACTGGAATTCACCTGTAATTTTAGGTATAGACATAAGACACAGGGGACAAAGAAGACACAGGCAGAAGGGGATAAATGATGATAAGTCAAATGTAAAGCATAAAGAGGATTAGAGTTATGAGAAGACCTAATACTTTCATTTAGTGAAATAAGTAGTTCTATTTCTGGAGCCAGAGCAGCAACAGTTTGATGGAGCAGGAGATGAGTCTATAGATAGAGTTTGGACAGGTTGTGGATATGACCTCCTTTGAGAAGTGAGCAAGGGAGAAATGGAGACAATTGTGAGACCAATCTGAATGGATAAATGATTAACTGGTAGCATACGATCAAGAAGGTCATCATACACTCAAGAATAGAAGAGAAGAAAGGGCAGGTCTCAAAGAAGTTGACATTAGCTGACATAAGAGCAATATAGATCATGAAAGTAGCAAAAGTAGCCTGTCTAGGAAAGGGAGAGACATTTGGGGAATTTGGCAGCCAACTCATCTTTTCCTTAAGATCATGAAAAAATATGTACATCCAAAGATGAGAAAAGGGAGAGAATAGATATCTTGTTTAGGGATAAATATAGAATGAGGCACCTAGTTTTGGAGGACTGAAGAAGGCATGAAATTAGGAGTGACAATTAGATGTTTAGGATGAATTTTGAGCTAGATTATAATCAATGAATCAAAGAAAACCAATTAATCCATTTATGATCTATTAAAAATGTGCATAATTCTCACAAAATAGATAATCCAGATAGATAACTCAGCAGCCATAAAAAAATTGTCAAATAACACAAATTTGTTAAAGATACCCTACAAGCACCAAAACTTTTAATACATACCCAAATTTAAATGAAATCCTCATCCTTACAAAAGAATATATCTCATTCTTCCCGATCCATAAAATGTAAATAGGTTATCAGAAAAAGAAATGAATGGCAACATGTTGCAGGCAAATGGGCAATACCTCTATAATTCTTCCTTTAGGGAGACCACCACCTAAAGCACAGTCTAATGTCAAACAACCACTGGGAAAAGTTTCACTGCAACATTCAAGATGATATATAAAATTCATCATATGTCATCTGATGTAAATCACAGAAAATAGTGACAGGATATATAAACTGATGTTTTTCAACAATTTAAGAGACTGATGACATTTAACATGAAGATGCATACACCAAAGCTCCACCAGCACTGCCCAGTCTTGTAACACTGCCCTTTCCAAAGTTGTTGTTTATATCATTCATCGCTGCTTCCAGTGCTTTTTGCTAGAATGGAAATTTCATTGCCAGATTGAATACACTTTAAATTAGAAACATATCATCAACAATTTATAACTCACAAACCCTAGTAGAACAATAAACTACTAATTTTATGGGTATGGCTGATAATATATTTTCATCAGAACAGTAACCTAAAACCTAAAACCTAAAACCAATATATAGCACATACAGAACCATATATCCTAAAAGCTGGCTGCTAAATGAGTCTAATGAACCAATAAAGAAAACATTATACTTCCATGAGTATTGAGAATCAGGGAAGAGCATAAAAGATGATATGGTGAAATTTTCTATATCATTATGACTATCCAAAAGATAGATAACATATGATATCATGCATATATACATAAATAGAAACAATAAAATATCACACAAACATTGTGCACAGATAGAATAACTCTTATACATCATTCTTTTAGAGTAACATATCTCTTCTATTAAACAACAATTCTTGATAAGCAGGAATTCACAATTGAAATTCCTTCAATCACAATTCCATAAATCCCAAGAACGGAACATGATGAGACGATATTGGATAATGACGATTAGTCAAATCCCTAGAGTTGACATGGCTACTAAGTGGCTTAGGTGGGTAAAGGGAGGCAAAAATGTATTGTTGTAAGGTTGTGAATATTTCAATTAGGTCACTTCTTAATTTTATTCCTTATTCCTAATTCCTAACCCTAGCTGCAACCAACTACCCCAGCCACTGCCGCTATCACCAAATTGACAGTGTCCATCGCATCTAGAGAAAGGGAAGGCAAAGAGGAGGCCAACGAAGAATGCATGAATGTGGGATATGAGGAAACAGAAGAAGGATGGTGCAAAACTGAGCCCCAAGGTGGAGGCAAACTGAGATCCTAGTATCTCTCTGGCTGATTTAAGCACTATGTTACAACAACAATAAAATTGCACTACTCATTTCACATGTCAAAATATTTTCTATGCAAGCATGTGAGAATTTCAAGATTCATGGTCCTCTCTCCTGTTCACAAACAAAGAGCACACGAACAACAACATACAAAACCATGCCTTCTTAAGCTGTCAAAACTTGATGCGAATCCACCCCCAAATTTCTAAAAGCAGATCAGTTAGCTCAATAGGTAACGTCAAAAAATGCAAACCAACACTTTTTACTAATTGTTGTCCCCAGACCCCACCTACATAGCTATGCTGCATCAGCGATTTTCAGAACAATGTATACAAAGCAATCAACAGCCAACCAAATTCAAACAAGCCCTTAGGCAATGTCTTATGAAATGTCCTTCAAAACCTAGATTTTTGTTAGTTCAATGTCTCGATATCTTAAAGCAACACACCCACAAATAAAACATCAAATATATATATCCAACAGTCACTGAAGCGAGCACTAGAAATTCAGCAATGAAACTCAAAAGAGTACAATAAACAAATAAATAAAGACTCTCTTTCAGGGCAACTATAAACAAAAAATAAAAACCACAAAAAGTCCTAAAAAAGTGATCTATTTTCTAAAGAGAAATTAGTTATCACCCTAGAAAAGACAAAGTACCAATGAGTGTGCAAATGCAACCATTCGCTTCAAAAGGAAAGTGAAGCCTTTGTAAATGAAATATAACCAAAATCCAGAAAAGCAAAACGGTTCAAAACTAAGAACAAAAACAACAAAAGCCTTTTCCCACTAAATGAGGTCGACTACATGAATCGCACGATACCATTCGACTCAGTTAAAGACAGGATTTTTCATAGTCAAAATAAAACTCATCATATACCAAACATGAAAAAGCGTTTATAACCAAAAAAAACAAAAAACAAAATGGGGCATACCCTGTCAATGAAGCGAGGGTCGAAGTCACCAGAGAGAGCACCATTGGGTCTGCCTTCAAGCTCGCATTGAATATTGGCATGCTTGAAAGCGGTGACAGCCCGAAACCTGAGAGGAAACGGGAACAAGAGAGAAGAAGAGAGTGGTGCCTTGAGAATAACACAGTGGGGTTTCAGAGGGAACATCAAATCCATTATTGCAGGAACCAAAATGAAGATACAAAACGACGTGTCTTCTATGTTGTTACATGGATATCAGGGAAAACACAAACCCGCTGAGACAAAAATCCGCTATATATTTGGTTTTCGGTCTGGTTGGTTGTTCACTATAAAGCACAAATTATGAAAATCGACTTCATGTTATTCGAACCAAAAATAAATATTCTTTCAAAACACATAAAACTTAAAAGAATCCTTTGGTTTTAAAATTTGGGTTAAAATATCATTTTGTTTCATTATAATTTCGTGTTTTTCTATTTTGATATTTTATGTAATAAAATTTTTTTTTTCTTCTTTATGTTTGTAATATTATCCAAAATAACTCTTTCATTAGTTTTACACTAATATTATTCATGTTTTAAATTTTAAAATAATTAATTTGAAGAAATTGGCATTCTTTAGTTGTCACAATTTTATTAAATGTTTTAAAATTCTTCTTTTAAATCCCTTATTAGATCAAAAGTTGTTTCCACAATTACTTTGTCATTTGGATTTTTTAATTAAGTTCTGAATTCAATTTAAACAAAATGAGTCGCCTATGTGGATAAAGATTAATTAGGTGTTAAATAAAAACTTTTCAATATCTCTTTGTTACATAAAAATAAGTCTTTAACGCTTTGGTGAAGAGAAGATAAATTGGATTGATGGAAGTAAAAGAGAAATAATTAGAGAAAAGAGAAATGAAGTGAAAATAAAGTAAAATGTTAATTTCTTTGGTTTAAGAAAAAATAGGGGATGAGAGAGATAGGGTAAGATAGAGTGGAAATAAAATGGTAAAATTGTTGGGCACTTGACTAACATGAGATGAGAGAATTTAATAAAGAAATAAAATATTTCTATACCACGACATCATTGATATGTCGGTATTAATCCAGTGAAGACCTATGTTTCACATCTCCTTCATACTTTTGAATCTAGTATTGTGAAATAATGAATCAGTCATCAACCTAGTCAAAGTATTAGGTTAATAGATCAGAGGTTAAAGTGGTAAGTCACTAATTGATTCAATATAAATTTATATATATTATTTTTTAAAATTTTATTATAAAGATTATGCATATAATATATTTATCATATGTACATTTTTTAATTAAATTTGGTTATTGATAGAAAATAATTAAATAACCCTTACATTTCACATGGACTTGAGTTCACTTAATTCATTCAGGTAAAGGGTATCAGTTTAATAGTTACGTACAAATTTAATCGAATGTCATTGGTTTAGGTTTGATTAACTAAAGACAACTTAAAGTAAAAGAAAAGTAAAAATAACAAATTTACGGAAATAATGAAAATTCGAAAAATACCAAATTTTAGTGTGTCATGAATACTTAAATTATGGAAATAATAATAACAACTTGAATTAACTTAAGAAGACATAGGATTCGATTTCTTCGTTCATACCCTTCGTATCTTAATAAGATTAACATGTATAAATCATTTTCTAAAATTACTAATGCACACATAAGTATCCCAAGTTGATTCCTCACACTTGGAACCTAAGAACATTCACTAAATATTGATCCCTCGCATATACAATAAATATCCCAACATTACAATTATATTCTCGTGTTTTTTGCAATCAACACATTATGCTCTATTCCTAGCAATGTAACATAGAGAGTAAAATCAATCAGTTTAAATTCTAAGATTACTTTCCAGTCACTTAAAATCTAATTTCATGACACTAGTGATCAAATAGAATCAAGCATTAAGAGTACAATGAAATTACCAATATTGAGTAGAAAAGATTAATACATATATAATATCAAAAGGGATACATAAGGGTACAAAGATTACATCCAATTCTTAAGAAAAATTATCCAATCATTATGAAGAGCACAAGACTAACAAGAGAAATGATGAAGGAAGTGATCCACGGTCACAACTCTGCAACGCCTCGGCTCCACCTTTCCTCTTCTCTTTCTTTTTCTATGTTTTTCTACTGATTTCAGGCTACTGGTATCTTTTTTCTCTTCTTCTTGCATGGCTATTTATCAGCTCGCCCAGGCGAGTAGTTTGCTTATGGCTGAAGTTTTCTCTTTAGCCCAGGCGAGCCAGATGCTAACCTAGGCGAATTTATGGTCAGAAACCTTCATGAAATTACTATTTTTGCCTTTCCTTATAGCTTTGTTTCTAGATCCATCAAACAACCATAAAAAACTTACAGAATCATCGATGATTTTTTTATATTTAGGTAACAATATTAGTAAATACACAATATTTATATATATATATATATATATATATATATATATATATATATATATATAAACAACTAGATTTAACAGTAATTTGGAAGAAAACTATTACAATCAAAGGATAAGTGCTAACAATTTAATCCCAAAAACAACTAAAATTTGGCACATCAACTCCCTCTAACCTAGAATCTTGCTTGTCCTCAAGCAAAGTAAATAAAAATAGTATAAGTATGCTTCAAAAATTATGAACATGCATTGTAAAGAGTCAATCTCCAAACTAATCAGAACACTATTTTTCAAAATGCAACAATGAGAATGAAAAGCACAAAGATGGAATTGACAGAACCAAAAAATGAGATTTAAGATCATTTCGCATTTTGTTTCTACAAAACACCAGAGGAAACACTGGATACATTCAAACATAGGAAAACCTTACCAAAGGTGTATAATTCTCACACAGACAATTGTTTCATTTCAATTCCAATCATCAATTTATAAATCAATTTTGCAAGTCATTTCCCATCAAATCAAAGATAATATGCATAATCATCATGGATCAATAGGCCTTTTTAAGGTTGGGTATGATTTTGAAGGAAATCTTGGTTTTTCTGGATATTCAAACACACTTTGAGAATAGGAGAGCAAACATAAAAATCTAGCTAGTAACTTAAATGAATGATCAGTTCCTATCCTTTTTCATTTCAACCAAGTTATCACTTCTTTCTATTCATATATTTACAATAACTTTGTACATGATGCAGACATTTATTTATCCATAAAGAACTTGTTTTTCCTTTTTTTCCCTTTTTTTTCTTTTTTGTTTCTGTTTTCCCTTAATACCCATATTAAAAAACAGAGTATTTACATCACATTAGCCACCAAATGATAGATATCCCCAATAAAACACCTTTGCTCTCCTAACCTAAGGTAAGGTAGGAAACTTTTATCCTAGGTCAGTGTTCCAACAAAATATTAAGTGTTTGGCTCAAAGGGCTTGTAAATGATAAAATAATATACATTGGGTTAGTTGTTCAGCCAGTGGCTAAAAATGTAAAGAAAGAAAGAATGCCTAGATCATATCCATGAATCATATGTTATGAAAATTAGAAATTCATGCAAAACCAATTGTAGAACATATCAATGAGGACACTCAATGTAAAATTTGTGGTTGTACACAGTCACTAAAGCTTAAGGTCTGTTTCCATATTAAAATCAAATTAGTGTTTCGAAATTTGTTCTCTTATCAAGTCCATGCAAAAAAACATCTTGATTCTTTTGGGTTTTGTGAAAGTCCTTCATTGTTTTCATTCTCAATGTTTTCAAAAGAAATCATTTTGTTGTGTTTTGATCCAAACATAAGTTTCAAAAATATTGGTTGTTGATTCTTTCCAAAACATATTATGTTCAAGAAAAATTTTCTATTTAAGTCCCAAAAAGAGTTATAATCTATAACTATACTAATAGAATATCAAAGCATGCATAATTTAGTCAAAATAAACTCGTGTAAGTAAATAAGGTAATAAGGTACTGAATTTTAATATAAAGTGATAAATAAACATAAAGACAAGTTCACGAATTTTTGAAGATCATGGCTGAGGAGCTTAGTCTCCTTGACGATCATGGTTGAGGAGCTCAGTCTCCTCTAATGAAATAATCAACAGGATGTGCCATGTCTTCTTCCTCCTCCAAAAAAAATAGGCATGTCCCTAGGGCATGCAATGATAGCTCTAACAAAACATATTAGAAATTCAAAAACATCATTCGTGAATAAAGAAAAAAGTAAGTTTTAGACATATAAGGCATAAGATTAAAGTAACAGAAATTAAGACAAAGTTTAAAAAACCACTGGGTTGTCTCCCAGGAACGCTTCTTTAACGTCTTTTAAGTTGGACGTTATTGTTGTGGCTGAGGATTCACTATTTCACCATCCATAATTATTTTCTTCTTCATAAGCAAATCCTTCATGAATTTAGCATATGTTGGCATATGCTCTAACGCCTCATAAAAAGGAATGTTAATATGCAATTGTTTAAAAATATCTATAAAACACTTGTATTGCCTTTCCTTATCTTTCTTTGACAGAGCATGCAAATAAGGAAGATGCTCAATTGGTGGGTGGTTTACTATAGCTTTACCTTTATCAGTGGTTTGTTCATTTGATTTCTTCTTCTCTTCATCACTTACAACTTTTTCTTCCAATTTTTCACTAGTCACCACTTCATCATTTTCCTCGTTTTCTTTTTCAACTCCTTTATTCTTTTTCTCATCATTATCCTTCAAACCAACCATAATCCCTCACCTTGTTGTAATCAAATTACAATGTTCCTTTGGGTTGACTTGTCTGGTTGTTGAGAAAGATCCATTTCCTTGTTCAGATAGCTATTTAGCCAGTTGTCCAACTTGAACTTCTAGATTTTTAATAGACGTATCAATGTTCTTCTGGTTTGTGATGGATACCTGCATACACTGTGTTAAAGTATCTTCCATCTTTGACATTCTATTTGGTTGAACTTGTTAGAAGGACCTACAAAAGAAGTGTTAGTGGGACCAGAATTTTGTGGTCTCCAGCCATAAGGCTGATTTGAACCCGAGCCACCTCTATAGCCTTGGTAGCTTCCTTGAAAGTTTTGTTAAGGTCTGGCTTGGTTCTGCAGATACTGGGCCTCCTCTTCTTGTTGTCCATCACTAGGTGCTAAATAGTGGCCATTCTGATGGTTACCACCACATAAATCACATCTTAAAATTTGTTGAACTTGGTGAGCTTGATGTGTTTTTTGTGGTCCACATTGGTTATATTGCTGAGGAAGTTGGCATGTTTGCTTTGTTAAGGCCTCAATTTGTTGTGTCAAGAGTTTGTTTTGAGCTAGAATTGCACTCTGAGTGTCCTGCTCCATTATACCTTTTCTTTGAGTCAGAGCTCTATCATGATGACTTTGATAATCACTAGCTACTATGGAGTCAATGATCACAATAGTTTCCTCCGGGCTCCTGGACATCATAGTGCCTCCAGCTGAGGTTTGAGGCTTCATCAAAGTTATTGTTTGGGCACCTTCGCAATAAAGCTTTGAATCTCTCCTATGTCTCACAGAGAGGTTCATCAGATCCTTGGGAAAATGTTACGATGGCAGATTTTGCACTGATAAATCTTGAAGGAGGAAAGAACATCACTATGAATATCTCCTCCACCACTTCCCAAGTGTTGAGGCTTTTTATTTGGATGTGATTGGAGCCATGTTTTTGCCTTACCTGCTAATGAAAATGGAAAATCTATAAGGTAGACAACTTCAACATCCTCGTCAGAAGCTCCCATAGTATTGCATAGTTCCATGAAGGTAGAATGTGTGTATGTATCCTCATGATCCATTCCAGCAAAGGGATGTAAACCAATTAGACTAAGCAGTGTTGGCTTCAATTCCATGACCTTATTGCTTAAAGGAGGAATGACTATGCTACTGTAATGTTTTGGGCCTTGTTGATAAGCATAGTCACCCAGAGTCCTTCCTCATTTATGGTCTACTTCTTTCTCTTTCAGCCATGGTATTTTCTACAAGTGGCTTAGTAGTTGAAAGATAATCAAAAGAAGAAGACTTACCTGGTGTTATAGTGGTTGCTTGTTTCTTTTTCTTTCTATTCTTCATTTCAGTCTTGGTAATTTCTGGATCAAATGACGATTTATCTGCAAGAAATTTACCTCACATAAAGGAAAAAAGAACACACTACAACAACCCGTAAGCACCAAGGTTAGTGAAAATAAAAGTAAGAAAATTTGTACAAAATTTTAAAATGAAAGCAATAAGTTCAAAGGTAAGAAAAAAAATAAAAGATGGAATTTATACAAAATCAAAAGAAATTTACAAAGGAATTTAGCCTATCAAATAGAAAGTTTAAATTTGAAAGAACTAAGTGAATCACTTGAGTTCTTGGCAATGGCGCCAGAAACTTGCTGAGACTTTTGGAGAGCGTACCAATTGTTGTTGTAGGTTTCACATTTATAAAAGAGTTTGTTTCCACAAGGATTTGAGTTTACTTAATTCATTCGGATAAAGGTTATCAGTTTAATAGTTATGTAAAAATTTAATCGAATGTCATTGGTTTTGGTTTGATTAACTAAAGACAAATTAAAGTAAAAGAAAAATAAAAATAACGGATTTATGGAAATACGGAAAATGCAAAATTTTAGTGCGTTGTAAATACGTAAATTATGGAAATAATAATAACAACTTGAATTAACTTAAGAAGATATAGGATTAGATTTCATCGTTCATACCCTTAGTATCTTAATAAGATTAACATGTATAAATTATTTTCTAATATTACTGATGCACACATAATTATCCCAAATCGATTCCTCGCACTTGGAACCTAAGAACATTCACTAAATATCCCAACATTACAATAATATTCCCATGGTTTTTGCAATCAAAATGTTATGTTCTATTCCTAGCAACGTGACGCAGAGAGTAAAATCATACAGAGCTTTTTTCAATCTATAGACATGGTTGGGATGTTAGTAGTCCAAAAATCCCAGTGGTTGATCTACATACACTTTTTCTTCAATGAGACCATTGAGGAAGGCGCTCTTCACATCCATTTGAAAAAGTCTGAAATCCATGATACATGCAAATGCAAGCAGTGGTCTTATGGCTTCTAACCTTGCAACTGGAGCATAGGTTTCATTATAGTCGATTCCTTCTTCTAGGTTGTAACATTTTGCAACCAATCTTGCTTTATGCCTCACTATGATGCCAGATTCGTCAAGTTTATTTCGAAACACCCATTTGGTTTCGATTGACTTGTAAGAGGTTTAGGAACTAAGTCCCATATTTCATTTCTCTTAAACTGATTTAACTCTACATGCGTTTCCATTAACCAGTGTTCATCACACAAAGCTTCATCAATGTTTCTTAGTTCAACATGAGAAACAAAAGCCATGTTGTTACACAAAACCGTGAGTCTAGAACAAGTAGAGACACCCTTTGAGACTTCTCCAATTGTGTTATCCAAGGAGATGTCTTTTTGAGTTCTCCATTCTCTAGGAAATTCTTTAGGCATTGTTGTAGAGATTTCTTTGCTTTGCTCAAGCTCTTCAGACTTAATGTTATCTTCAAGAGTAGAATCCTTTTCATGAAAACCTACATCTTCTTCTAAAGAATTATCTTGAACAATAAAGTTAGTTTCATCACAAACTACATGAACAGATTCTTCAACACTTAGAGTTCTTTTATAGAATAATCTATATGCTTTATTATGCAATGAATAACCAAGAAAAATACCCTCATCGGCCTTTACATCAAATTTTCCAAGAAAGTCTTTGTCGTTGTTTAAAACAAAACATTTGCAAACAAAAACTCTTAGGTGAGAAATATTCAGCTTTCTTCCTTTATACAGTTCATAAGGAGTTTTCTTTAAAATAGGTCTAATAAGTACTCTTTTCAATGTGTAGCAAATAGTATGTATAGCATTAGCCCAAAAGTACTTTGGTAACCTTGTTTCATTGAGAAGGGTTCTTGCACCTTCTTAAGGGATCTATTTTTCCTTTCCAAAACACCATTCTTTTGGGGTATTCTTGGGGTAAAAAATTTGTGGTGAATTCCATTTTCTTCACATAAGCTTTCAAAAGACTCATTTTGAAATTCACCTCCATGATCACTGATCGAGGCCATACCCGAATCAAATAATCATTAAAAATACAGTATCTAGGAAGTGATCCTAGGTCGTCTCCCAACGAGCAATGGTCAACCAAACGTTCATAACAGATATTAATAAAGCAATAACGAATTGGGGGGGGTGTTTGTTTTTGTAAATTAAACAACAAGCAAATTTGAATTAGAAAATAACAAAATTAAAACTTGTTGTTTCCCCTTGATTCATAAGCAAGTCTCTTATCCTAGGTTACGAGAATTTATCCTTAATCAGTTCAACCACTTAATCCAACCCTAAATTAAATTACTAAGCGAAAATTAATATAAGGTTGTCATTATGTGATTAAACAACACATACACCAATTAATCATGAACGAAATTGATCATTAAGCATGAACGTAATTTAAGCACAAAGGCAATTAATCAAGCACTAAGCATGCATGGATTAATAGCAACAAATACAGAGTAATTGGTGAAGAGGAAAAACTGATCAGAATTCAATAGTAATAACAAAACCTCAAAGAGAGTTGTGCTTGATCCTCAAGAGAAAAGAACGCTGGAGACTTAGCCTTCCATTAATCAGTAGAAAACGAAATTATAGATTGAAGCAGAAATGAAATTGTAGAAAACAAATTTTATTCTACGTGAACAGTGTGCATGAACAGTAATAAAAACTGGAATTGCCAAAACTCTAGAATTATTCTCCTCTCCAAAAAACCTCCCAAAACTAAAACTCTAGTGTTGTTATATAGGTCCTCAGCCCCAAAGCTTACAAATCTATTTTAAGTCCAAGCTCATAAACGAAATAAAATAAAATCTGGACAAGATAAGATAAGATTGGATGAAATAAAATTTGGACAAAATAAAATCTAGATGAAATAAAATCTAGATAAAATAAAATCTAGATAAGATAAGATTTGATAAAATAAAATTGCCTGCTCTCTTCAAGTTCAAGCCCAATTGCTTATAATTCTCCTGAAATTAAATTAAAAACACAAAATTAGTCAAGTAGGCCCAAATGATAAAACTGCATAATTAATTTGACAATTAAGGCTAATCAGTAATTAAAATGGTGACAAAAAGGGTTAAGAAATAGGAGAAAATAATGCCACATCAAATCCCCCCACACTTAGCATTTTGCACTCCTGGGCAAAATCAAAAAGCAAAGCAAGGAACAAATCCAGAGACATTAAAGAGAAACAAACAAACACAAAAATAATTACATATTTCTCAATGAATCTCAAGGAATGAAAGGAATGGGCAACATCTAACACGTTGAGAGTTAAAGAATCAAGACATTCATGAAAATCATCCAAGCATCTCAAACATGGCAAGATAGTCAATCAGCTCAAGAATGAAAAGTGATAAAGTCTCATAAGATATTCACTCTATCTCTCAAGTGTCTAGGCTACTGTTTACTCTTAGAGCACCCATGAAAATAAACACCACATAGACTTGGCAAGACTCTAAAGTTGACAACCACACCACAAACACATGCACATGAGGATCAAAAGGTCTTTTAAGGTTGTAATGAGGCCAGGGACAAGGTAGAGGAAAGTATGTGATAAGTAGCTAAAACCCAAAGGAATAGAGGAGCAATGGGGAATAAGTGGGAACTAAGAAAAAGTAGTAAACCCCAAAACCAAAATTAAAAACTAAGCATAAAAAGTAAACCCAAAACAAAGTCAACCAAGTCCTCAAACCAATCCAAGTCTTCAAACCAAGACCTCATGTATTCAACTTCATTCTTTTTCTATTTTTTTTCGTGTTTTTTTTTAACGTGAACAATAGCAATTGAAAGCAATTGAAAAAAAAAGCAACAATTAGACAATATATGTATATACATCAAGCATGGCCAAAATACATCATCAAGCATGGCCAACAAAAACATATCATCCAATGAAACATACCCCCCCACACTTATTCCCAAAACAATTCCAAAGCTCCAAAATTCCTTAAGGGTAGGGTGAGATCATGGTTTTTCACTTAAGACTTGTAATGAGCTTCAAAACAAAGAAAGGGGAACATAGGCTCAAAAGGGCTATCAAATGAATTAATTCAAGGTAAGCTCATTTGGCTAGAGGCTTATAAGAACAAAATGCCTAAATCATCTCCCAACATGCATGTGAAGCAAGAAGTATCAACAAGAGTAAAGCCAAGGCTATTGTGCAAGCAATCAATGGGGCAAAACACACCGAATAAAATAGATGATGATGGCTCAAATTCTCACCAAGGGTAAATCTATCACTTTCAATTCGAACTTTCAAAACTAACTTGACATGTAGAGAAAAACAAGGATTTCAATTCATAAAATGCCAAGAAACTCTTATTTCAAAAACAATTACCCATTACCTATACATAACCTATAATTCAAAGAGAAACATGCAATGTTGTACATAAAACATAAAACCAAAATAACAAAATTAACCTAGAAAACCTAAAAAAAAATTAAACTAGAAAACCCAACAAAATTAATCTAGAATACCCAACAAAATCAACAAAATTAAAGAACAACCTTGCCCCCCCCCCCCCCCCACTTAAACAACACATTATCCTCAATGTAGCACAATCACAAGATCAAGAGCAATCAAAACAATCAATAAAATTGGACAAGTGCAATAAAAGTAAAGAAGGAGACAGAAAAAAAAAACTACCTAAGTCATGGCAGAAGAGAAGTAGGGTGAAGTAAGGAGGTCTCCTCCACCACTACATCCACTAAGGAGGGGTTTGTGAGGAATGATTTCAGTCGGTGTCCATTGACCTTGAAGCTCTTATCTGTGGATTCACTTTTGATTTCAACTGTACCATAAGGAAAAACATTAGTCACCACAAAAGGACCAATCCACTTTGACCTCAACTTACCACTCATGAGTCCGAGCCTAGAGTTATACAATAAAACTTTCTGTCCAACCACGAAGTCCTTCTTAGCTATCAGGTTGTCATGAAACGTCTTGGTCTTCTCCTTGTAGAATTTGGAATTCTCATAGGCTTCTAAACGGATCTCATCTAGCTCATTTAGTTGCAACTTTCTTTCCTCTCTAGCCTGATCAATAGAGAAGTTACAGGTCTTTACAGCCCAGTAAGCTTTGTGCTTTATCTCTACAGGAAGATGACATGCCTTGCCAAAGACAACCCGATAAGGTGACATTCCTATGGGTGCTTTGTAGGCAGTCCTATGCGCCCAAAGAGCATCATCCAGCCTGATGCTCCAATCCATTTTGTTCGGCTGCACAATCTTCTCTAAGATCTTTTTTATCTCCCTGTTTGAAATCTCAGTCTGCCCATTAGTTTGGGGGTGGTAAGGTGTGGAAATTCTGTGCACGACCCCATACTTTTTGAGCAACGCATACATGGATTTGTTACAAAAATGGGTGCCTTGATCACTAACGATGGCTCTAGGGACTCCAAACCTGCAAAATAGATTAGATCTAACAAAATCCATAACAACCTTAGCATCGTTAGTTCTTTTGATACCAATTGTAGAAGCAAAGCTTCATGGTGAATCAAAGGTGATTCAAAGGTGTTTTGATGATAACAATGATGATAGCAAAAGATTATGACAAAGGTGATGACAAAAAGCTCAAAGATCAATCAAAGAACAACTCAAGTGAATCAAAGATCAATCAAAGAACAACTCAAGTGAATCAAGAACAATTCAAGAGTTCAAGATAAGAATCAAGAAGAATTCAAGACTCAAGAAGAAAGTTTAGAGTCAAGAATCAAGATTCAAGGTTCAAGATCTCAAGAATCAAGATCAAGATTCAAGACTCAAGATTCAAGAATCAAGAGAAGGCTTAATCAAGATAAGTATGAAAAGTTTTTCTCAAAAATTGAGTAGCACATGATTTTTCTCAAAACATGTTTACCAAAGAGTTTTTACTCTCTGGTAATCGATTACCAGATTGTTTTAATCGATTACCAGTAGCAAAATTGTTTTGAAAAAGTTTTCAAATTGAATTTACAATGTTCTAATTAATTTCAAAAAGCTGTAATCGATTACCAGTGGCTTTGAACGTTGAAATTCAAATTCAAATGTGAAGAGTCACATTCTTTCGCATAAAATCTTTGTGTAATCGATTACACTAATTTGGTAATCGATTACCAGTGACTGTTTCTGAATAAATCAAAAGATGTAACTCTTCAAAATGTTTTTGACTTTTTCAAATTGGTTTTAAGTTTTTCTAAAAGTTATAACTCTTCTAAATGGTCTTCTTGACCAGACATGAAGAGTCTATAAAAGCAAGACTTTGATTTTCTTTTCAAGACACTTTTACACTTATTCAATCAATCCTTTACAAGCCTTGACTCTCTTTGAATTTCTTCTTCTTCTTTGTACCAAAAGCTTTCTGAAGTTTTCTGGTTTTCCAAACCTTGAAAACTTGTGCTATTCATCTTTTTCATTCCCTTCTCCCTTTGCCAAAAAGAATTCGCCAAGGACTAACCACCTGAATTCTTTTTGTGTCTCTCTTCTCCCTTTTCCAAAAGAACAAAGGACTAACCGCCTGAATTCTTTTGTGTCTCCCTTCTCCCTTGTCAAAGAATTTAAAATGACACAGTCTGAGAATTCTTTTGATTCTTCCCATTCCCTAATACAAAAGTGTTCAAAGGACTAACCGCCTGAGAATTCTTTTGTATCCCCATTCACAAAGTATCAAAGGTTTAACAGCCTGAGATCTTTGTCTTAACACATTGGAGGGTACATCCTTTGTGGTACAAGTAGAGGGTACATCTACTTGGGTTTGACTGAGAACAAGAGAAGGTACATCTCTTGTGGATCAATTCTAGTGGAGGGTACATCCACTAGGTTCAAAGAGAACAAGGGAGGGTACATCCCTTGTGGATCTTTGCTTGTAAAAGGATTTTTACAAGGTTGAAATAAATCTCAAGGACCGCAGGTCGCTTGGGGACTGGATGTAGGCACGGGTTGTTGCCGAACCAGTATAAAAACTCTTGTGTGTTTGTTTCCTTCTTCCCTACTCTTTTACTTTCCGCTGTGCATTTAATTTCCGCTTTTACTTTCTGTTAAGTTTCTCTTCTACTCCTCATTCTCTTAACAATTTAGTAAAAGCCTTAAAAGAGTAATTTTTTAATTGGTAAAGGTTTAGGAATAATTAATTCAACCCCCCCTTCTTAATTATTCTGAGACCACTCGATCCAACAAACAGCAAGGAGAATATAAACAAAACCAAAAGAAACAGGGAAAGGCCCCATAAAATCTATACCCCAGACATCAAACACCTCGCAGAATAACATTGGTTGTTGAGGCATCTGTTGTCTCCATGAAAGTGAGCCGCCTGCTCTCTAACAAGGCTCACAAGTGCTACAGATTCTCCACGCATCCTTGAAGATGGTGGGCTAATAGAAACCACAGTCAAACACCTTGCGAGCTGTCCTCTGTATGCCAAGATGGCCACCTGGTGCGGAAGAATGACAGAATTGCAGGACTGAGTCAATCTCATGGTCTGGAATGCATCTCCTAATAACCTGGTCACTGCACAACTTCCACAAAAAGGGGTCATCCCAAATATAATGCTTAGCATCGCTCTTGATTTTATCATTTTGAGCTTTAGATGCTAAGGGAGGAAAAACAGAAGCAACCAAATAATTCACAATATTAGAAAACCAGGGAGTGGGGAAGGAATCAGAAATACTATACAGAATGTACAAATGGTCATCCGGAAAATCATCCCGAATGGGTAAGTCCTCAGACACGCGCTCAATCCTACACAGGTGGTCAGCCACGAGGTTCTATGCACCACTCCTATCACGGATCTCCAAATCAAACTCTTGGAGCCAAAGCATCCACCTGACTAATCTAGGCTTTGATTTAGCCTTCTTCAACAGGTACTTCAGAGCTGCATGGTCAGTATAAACAATAACACAAGTACCAAGCAAATATGAACGAAATTTTTCAAGAGCAAAAACTATCGCTAATAGCTCCTTCTCTGTGGTAGTGTAATTTGCTAGAGCAGCATCCAAAGTTCTGGAAGCGTAGTAGATCACCCGAGGAAGCTTATCAATCTTTTGAGCAAGGATAGCCCCCAATGCGTAATTGGATGCATCACACATTAGCTCAAATGGGGTTGTCCAATCAGGTGCCTGAATGATAAGGGTGGTAGTCACCGCACGCTTGAGGCAATCAAAAGCCTCTTTGCACCGGTCATCAAAATCAAACTCCACCTCCTGTTGCACAGATTAGACAGTGGAAGGGCCACTTTGCTAAAATCTTTGATAAAGCACCTATAAAACCCTGCATGACCAAGAAAAGAACGAACCTCTCACATGCAAGAGGGGTAAGGCAATTGTGAAATAACATCTATTTTTGCAGGGTCTACCTCTATGTCCCTACTGGAAATGATATGCCCTAAAACTATACCTTGTTCTACCATGAAGTGACATTTTTCAAAATTCAGCACAAGGTTAGTTTCAATGCATCTATTAAGAACTCTATCCAGACTATCCAAACATGCATCAAAAGAGGATCCATAAACAGTAAAATCATCCATAAACACCTCTATGCAACTCTCTAAAAAATCACTGAAAATGCTAAGCACACACCGCTGGAAGGTACCAGGGGCGTTGCATAGGCCAAAGGGCATCCTCTTATAGGCAAAAGTGCCAAAGGGACAGGTGAATATGGTTTTTTCTTGATCCTCAAGAGCAATATGAATTTGTAAATAACCAGAAAAACCATCAAGAAAACAGTAATGGGACTTACCTGCCAAGCGCTCAAGCATTTGATCAATGAATGGTAGGGGAAAATGATCTTTTCTGGTTACCTGGTTCAGCCTCCTATAATCAATGCAGACTCGCCAGCTGTTCTGCACTCTTGCCGGGATAAGCTCATCCCTTTCATTCTTAATCATTGTGAGGCATGTCTTCTTAGGAACCACTTGGATTGGACTCACCCACTGGCTGTCAAAAATGGGGTAGATGATTCCAACTTGTAAAAGCTTGGTCACTTCCTTTTTCACCACATCTAGAATGACAGGGTTGAGTCACCACTGTGGCTGCCTCACTAGCTTAGCACCATCCTCTAAAAGTGTGCTATGCATGCAGGTAGATGGGCTAATGCCAAGAATGTCTGCTAAAGTCCATCCAATGGTTTTCTTGTGCTTCTTGAGAACTAGAAACAATTTCTCCTCTTGCTCAGCAGCAAGGGAGGTAGAGGTGATCACTGGAAATTTTTCCCTGTCCTCCAAGTAAGCATATTTGAGGGTTGCTGATAAGGGCTTCAACTCTGGTATGGGTGGTGGCTGAACAGTGGGAGGAACCATGGTAGGAGAAGAAGAAGGTTCCTCAGTCTGTACCTCATAAAGTAAGTCAGAAGTATATGTACTTCCTGCAACATGGTTAGTGCATTCTAACTCTAAAAAATCAACATCAAGAGGTACAACACCAAACTCAAATTCAAATTCACTCTTAGCATAAAAATCAGATACAGGATCAAATTCAAACTCAGGTTCAGGGTCAATGCATAAGGAATGACAAGTATGCAAATCAGATAAAAATGGATGTTTCCTATCATGAAGAGGATCAAAATCAAACATATAATCATCAACAATCTGAGCAATTATCTCAGCACGAAAAACAGAATGATCCTGAGATGGATGTTTCATGGCATCAAGAATGTTAAAATGAACAACAATATCACCAAATTCCATAGACAATGTGCCAGCATAAACATCTATCTTGGTTCAGGCTGTTTTCATAAATGGCCTGCCTAAAATATTTGGACCTGAACCATGGGAAAATCCCTCTTCCATATTAAGAACATAAAAATCAACAGGAAAAATAATTTCACCAACCCGAACCAGCATATCCTCTATGAAACCTGTGGGGTAAGCAACACTTCTATTTGCCAAATGAATCACCACATCTGTAGATTGCAAAGGTCCAAGAGATAAAGAATTGAAAATGGACAGAGGCATGACACTAAATGATGCTCCTAGATCTAGCATGACATTCTCAAATTTACTGTTCCCAATAATGCAAAGTATACAGAAAGTACCTGGGTCCTTACATTTCTCAGGAATGTGAGGAACAGATTTACCTATCAATGCTGACACATTTCTGCCCATGCTAATCCTTTCATTGCCTTTGAGCTTCCTTTTGTGGGTGCATAGTGCCTTTAGAAAATTGGTATATCTTGGAATCTGCTTGATGTCATCTAGCAGAGGTATGTTCACCTCTACTTTCCTGAAGGTATCCAAGATCTCCTTTTCCGCTTCTTCCATTTTTTTGTTTGGAATTGCTCTAGGTGGGAATGGAAGAGGGATAGGAGGCTGCTGTAAGTTAGAATTACTAGAAGAAGGTCCATCTGCATGAAAATTTTTGTTAGGAAGCTTTCTCTTTTGTGCAACTATCTCATCCTCTTTTTCAGGTGTAGAATGAAGCTTGACAGGTTCAGGTGTAGGTGCTGCTACTGTTGGAGGCACTTGAATTTGGTTGCCAGACCTCAAGGTGATGGCACTCACATTTTTCGGATTCTGCACAGTTTGTGAAGACAATTTGTCAGAATTTTGGGACTGAGCTTGGTTCAACTGAGTAGCCATCTGCCCCATCTGATTTGTCAGATTCTAAATGGAGGCTCTTGTCTCTTGCTGAAATTGCATATTCTGGATGGTCATTTGCCTCACTAACTCTTCTAAGGAAGGTTGAGGAGGAGCCTTAGTTGCTTGTTTTCTTTGTTGTGATTGTTGTTGTTGTTGTTGCTGTATTGGAGGAGGAACATATGGCTTGCTTGGACCAGCAACATTCTGGAAAGGAGGGCAGGCTGTTGTTGTTGTGGAGGACTTGCCCATCTCAGATTTGGATGATTTCTCCAACCTGGATTGTATTTGTTGCTTGAAAGATCATAATTATTCTATTGTTGTTAGTTTTGCTGCTGAGGGGGTCTATTATAAATGTTTGCAGCATAAACTTCAGGTTGCTCATTAACTCCAGATTGCTGCAAAGAAGGACAAAGATCTGTATGGTGATCTGCAGAAGAACATAGACCACAGACTCTTGCAACAGGTGCAGATTTCTGATTCATGGCAAACTGAGTTACTAGGTTGACCAAGGCATCAAGTTTTCCCTCAAGCTTTTTATTTTGAGCAGATGAAGATGAATCCGTGGCCACCTCATGGACTCCTCTAAAGACAATAGCATCGTTTCTTGCACTGAATTGTTGGGAGTTGGAAGCCATCTTCTCAATCAAATTCCTAGCCTCAACAGGGGTCATATCACTAAGAGCTCCACCACTGGCAGCATCAATCATACTCCTCTCCATGTTGCTAAGTCCCTCATAGAAATATTGAAGAAGGAGTTGCTCAGAAATCTGGTGGTAAGGACAGCTTGCACACAATTTCTTGAATCTTTCCCAGTACTCATACAAGCTCTCTCCACTAAGTTGTCTGATGCCTGAAATGTCTTTTCTGATGGTAGTGATCCTAGATGCAGGGAAGAATTTCTCCAAGAACACCCTCTTAAGGTCATCCCAGTTGAAAATGGACCTGAGAGCAAGGTAGTACAACCAATCTTTTGCCACTCCCTCTAGAGAATGAGGAAAAACCTTTTAAAAAGATATGATCTTCTTGGACATCAGGGGGCTTTATGGTGGAACAAACAATATGGAACTCCTTAAGATGCTTATGAGGATCTTCACCTGCAAGACCATGAAACTTGGGTAGCAAATGGATTAGTCCAGTCTTGAGAACATATGGAACACCCTCATCAGGATATTGAATGCACAAGCTTTCATAAGTGAAATCAAGTGTAGCCATCTCCCTAAGAGTCCTCTCACAAGGTGGAGGTTGAGCCATGTTCTCAGTACGAAAATTAGTAGTTGAATGCTCAAAATCAGAATATTCAGAATCACCAGCAAAAAAATACTCAAAATGCTCAAAATGCTCACAATGCTCGAAATGCACAGAATGATCAAGATGCACACTATGCCTAACTAATCAATGAAAGGTTCTATCTATTTCAGGATGAAAGGGTTGTAAATCACCTGGATTGCCCCTAGTCATGCACTATATGCAGCAAATAGTGTGTTCTCAAACAAGCACCAGGGGAGGGTTAAAACTACAACTATAGTCAAATGATATCCAAATGAGCTGAAATTTTATGAGCAACACCCTAAAATCATGAAAAGATAGCACAAAAAGTTTCAGACAAAAATTCAAAGTCTAACTATGAAAACTGCCTAAGGAAAGTTTAGAAAAATAAGACAATAATACTAAAAAAATAAAAAAAAACTTAGTAAACGGCTGATTTTTCGAGTTTGGGAGTTGGTTGCCACAGTATGGGAAATTTTTTTCTACCCCAAATGCATATATAATAATAGTCATTCTGATACCCGGAGCAAAAGTTATGGCCGTTTTAAGTTTTGCTAAAAACAAGTTCCCAAAATTTTTGTCTCTCTCAAATTCAACCACACCAAATACTTCTGGTATTTTTCACACAAAATATGGATCAAAAGAAACTATCACACAAAAAATTAGCCAAAAATAACAACTCTAACTATCAAAACAAAAATCTCTAATTAAATTGCAAAATCAGTCACTAATTCTCAGTCGCTAATCATTGTTCACAACAAAACACCAATTGAATCAGTCGCTAAAAACAGTCGCTAAACAGGGGGCGCAACTGAAATGCAAAACAGAACGCTATACAAAACAAAACAACTAAACACTATTATGAACCTTTGGCCCACTGCTCCCCGGCAACGACGCCAAATTTGATCGAGGCCATACCCGAATAAAATAAATATTAAAAATGCAGTATCTAGGAAGTGATCCTAGGTCGTCTTCCAACGAGCAATGGTCAGCCAAACGTTCATAACAGATAGTAATAAAACAGTAACGAATTGGGGGGGGGTTGTTTGTTTTTGTAAATTAAACAGTAAATAAATTTGAATTAGAAAATAACAGAATTAAAACTTGTTGTTTCCCCTTGATTCACAAGCAAGTCTCTTATCCTAGGTTACGAGAATTTATCCCTAACAGTTCAATCACTTAATCCAACCCTAAATTAAATTACTAAGCGAAAATTAACATAAGGATGTCATTATGTGATTAAACAACACATACACTAATTAATCATGAACAAAACTGATCATTAACATGAACGTAATTTAAGCGCAGAGACAATTAATCAAGCACTAAACATGCATGAATTAATAGCAACAAATACAAAGTAATTGGTGAAGAGGAAAAACTGATCAGAATTTAATAGTAATAACAAAACCTCAAAGAGAGTTGTGCTTGATCCTCAAGAGAAAACAACGCTGGAGACTTAGCCTTCCATTAATCAGTAGAAAACGAAATTATAGATTGAAGCAGAAACGAAATTGCAGAAAACAAATTTTATTCTACGTGAACAGTAATAAAAACTGGAATTGCCAAAACTCTAGAATTATTCTCCTCTCCAAAAAACCTCCCAAAACTAAAACTCTAGTGCTGTTATATAGGTCCTCAACCCCAAAGCTTACAAATCTATTTTAAGTTCAAGCTCATAAACGAAATAAAATAAAATCTGGACAAGATAAGATAAGATTGGATGAAATAAAATTTGGAAAAAATAAAATCTAAATGGAATAAAATCTGGATAAAATAAAATCTAGATGGAACAAAATCTGGATAAGATAAGATTTGATAAAATAAAATTGTTTGCTCTCTTCAAGTCCAAGCCCAATTCCGGATTGAAGCCTAATTACTTATAATTCTCCTGAAATTAAATTAAAAACACAAAATTAGTCAAGTAGGACCAAATGATAAAACTGCATAATTAATTTTACAATTAAGGCTAATCAGTAATTAAAATGGTGACAAAAAGGGTTAAGAAATAGGAGAAAATAATGACACATCAATCACTTCTAAGTGATACAATGTTGAGACCGTTTTCATTTTGAATCACCTTGGCAAGTTTGCGAAAAGCATCAAAAGCTTCCTTTTTGGTTTTTAAAAATAAAGTCCATGTGAACCTTGAGTAGTTGTCTACTATAACTAAGCCATAGTAATTTCCACTCAAACTCATAGTTCTAGAGGGACCAAATAAATCAATGTGAAGTAGTTCAACCGATATTGAAGTAGAAACAATATTCTTACTTTGAAAAGAGTTTTTAACTTGCTTACCTTTTTTACAAGCTCCACACAATTTATTTTTCTCAAACTTGAGTTTTGGAAGACCAATTACTAAGTCTTTCCTAACTAGATGATTGAGATTATACATGTTTATGTGTGCAGTCCTACGATGCCACAACCAAGAATAATCTATCTTACTTACCAAACAACTCGGCTCATGAAATAATGCATGTTCAATGTTTAACATATAGATATTACCTATTCTCTTGCCAATATGGACAACCTCACCGAACATAACTTCACTAATAAGACAACAATACTTGTTGAATTCAATTTTGAAGTCTATGTCACACAGTTATTTAATGCTCAGGAGGTTATGCTTTAGTCCATCCACGTATAGAACATTCTTTATCTATGTTTTGTACTGATTTCCAATATTTTCTTCTCTTATTATCTTTCCTTTATTGTTGTCTCCAAAAGCGACATATCCTCCTTCTTTTGACTCAAAGTCATTGAGTTTGGACTTGTCACCTGTCATGTGCTTAGAGCATCAACTATCCAAGTACCATAGTGAATCCCTTACTTTTAGGCACACCTAAATGACAAGATCAATTAGAGAGAGGTGGTACCTAATTTAAATTGGGTCCAATGGGGTTAATATTTACAAATAAATCTTTTAGAATTGAGATATATTTGCCTATTGGAACATCAAATCTCCTAACATAGCATTTATACGATGTATTTTGGAGACCTTGTTTGGGTTCACCCTTTTTAAGGATACAAACTTAGTTTTCTTTGAAAAGGTGGTTTGTTTGTTGTACCCCAAATGGGTCTTATCTGTAGTATGCTTTTGCACATTGAGCATATGATTGATATTACTCTTTCCTTTGTTTAATTTTCCAAATAGATATTTGAGATAGGAAAGCTCGGTTTGCAAATTCATACGTTCAACATAGTGGTCCTTTTTGAAATTTTCAAACTTGGTTTGTAAAGACTTGCAATCATCCATGTTAAAAGAATTAGAGGAACAATCACAACCAACGACTTTATATTTTGAAACAAGATTTTCATTTTCTTTCTTCAATTTATCTAACTCACTTTGTGTTGAAGCCAATTCAGTGATATGCAATTTCAACTTTTTGTTCAGAACAGGAAGCCTTTGAGCTTTTTCGTGCATTTCATTAAATGCTTCAAAAAAATTTTGTTCATCCATTGACTTTGCCACTAAACATACATTTGCTATTTCTTCATCACTAGAAGAGTCGGAGGTTGTTGACGCATTATCTTCCCAAGCTATGTAGGCTTTCTTTTATTTTTTATCCTTCTTTCCTTTCTTTTCACCAACATGTTTTCTTAGGTGGATAGGACATTCAAATTTGATATAACCTTGCTTACCACATTCGAAGCATGTGAAGTTGTTGTTGTGGTTGTTGTTCTTAATCTTCTTGGAGGATTTATAGAATTTTTTTGTCTTTGGACTTCTTGAGAAACTTTCCAAATTTTCTTACCATCAGATTGAAATTCTTTGCATCTTCCTCATTACTGGAATCATTCTTGTAATCTTCCTTTAAGGAGTTGACTTTTAGTGAAATTCCTTTCCTTTTCTTTTTTGTTTCTTCTGCATAAGATTGCTGAATTAGCTCATGTTTATATGAAAGAAACTTGTTGAATAAAGCTTTCATCATCATTGTAGCTAGATTCTTAGATTCCTTGATTGTTGTAATCATCGGTTCTTAAGTTCTTGTAAGACAATTTAGGATTTTGATGTTCATCCCTTCATCTTCAAACGTTTCTGCTAGACCAAGGAGATGGTTCACAATATGAGTGAATCTTGTTTGATGTTCTGAAATGGTTTCTCCATTCTTTATTTGAAACGCCTCAAATTCGGATACAAGAGTGTGCTTTTTTGCTCTTCTCACATTTGTTGTGCCTTCATGAGTGACTTCAAGCATATTCCAAATTTCCTTCACACTTTTTCACCTAGCAGTACAAAAGAATTCATCAAAAGATAAACCAAAAGTTAAAATATTTTTGGCTTTTCGACCATCTTACACTTTTCTTTCTCATCATTTTTCATCTCATCCCATTCTTTAGGTACTAATTCACCATTTAGTTCTTTAGTAGGAATGAAAGGACCTTTAATAATGGCATTCCATGCACCAGGATCAATTGACTGAATAAAGATTTCAATTCTTTTTTGCCAAAAAGAAAAATGTTTACCCTCAAATGAAGGAGGTCGATTCAAAGATGCATCCTCTTTGAAAGTGTTTTTTTAGCCCATCTTTAGAAAATTGTGATCTTGAGTAACTTTCAAGACTTATCTCTGATACCAATTAAAAAAGATGATGGTACTCAACAAACCAAGAGGAGGGGGGGGGGGGGGGGGCTGAATTACAATATTCACTCAATGCATGTGAAATTACAAAACTACCCCTAATACAAAAACTAGTCTAGGTGCCCTAAAATACAAGGGCTGAAAAATCCTACATTTTAAGGGTACCCTACCTATATTATGAAGCCCTAAATACAAGGCCCAAAAATAATGAAACCTTAATCTAATATGTACAAAGATAAGTGGGCTCATACTTAACCCATGGGCCCGAAATCTACCCTAAGGCTCATCAGAACCCTAGGGCCTTCTCTTGTATCTTTGGCCCAATCTACTTGGAGTCTTCTATCCAATGCCCTTGTGGGGTAGGATCGCATCAAGGTGTTCTTCTTGAACTCAAGAAAATGACACAACTCACTTATCACAAAAGATCTTCACAATCAAAAAATTTAAAGGTGTGAGTTACTTCTTCTAAGCAATTTTCTTCTCTTCTTTCTTTAACTAATAACAACATGTGATCTTAGCTCATTCAGAGGCTTATTGTGTTATTTTCAAGATTGTTTAGAAGAGAACACAAGTTGGTTGTTTATAAAGAAAACAATTATAACTATCTGTAATCGATTAAATCTATAAGGTAATCGATTAATTCAATGAAGTAATTGATTATATTATCTTTTTAATCAATTAAAGTATTCTTCCCAAAATCTAGAAATAACTCAAGAATAGTGCAATCAATTATATACTCAAAGTAATCGATTAAAGTATTCTTGTTCACTTCTGAACTACTTAAGAAAGAGAAGTAATCGATTATATCACCCAATAATCGATTAAAGCAAAGACTCCTAAATAAATCAGACATTGTCTCAAAAACAACTTTGTAATCGATTATGAGAAGGTTGTAATCGATTAAATTGATACGAGACATAACTCTGCAAGCTTAAGATAACTTCTGTAATCGATTATGATAAGGTTGTAATCGATTAAAACAAGGAGCTTTGCCTTCGGAAGATACTTTTTTAACTTAGAATGATGGTGCATGATGAACAAAAGATATGATATGGACTAAGATGCAACATTCAATATAACAGTCAATACAAATGTCACTCGAAGGAGTTGAGCATGTAAAAGACAAAACATCTTCAAGCTTTTCTCCAAGCTTCATATTTTAGTCTTCATGTTGTTCATGTTGCTCCCCCTATAACAATATGTAGAAAAGTGTTTTCATTTTATATTTTGTTCACACCCCTGCACTAAGACGAAAACATGATTCTGCATATAAAATATGAAATGAAATCATGATTCCATTTCATATTTTGTATGCAGAAACACATTTTCGTTGTGTATTTGTTTCAGCTTAAACAAATATTCATTAAAAACATGATTATGCATACAAAATCTAAAATAGAATCATGATTCCTTTTTAGAGTTTGTATGCAAAATCATATTTTTGTTGTGTATTTGTTTCGACTTGAAAAAACACAATAAAATCATAATTTTGTTATGTATCTCAACAATGGTGAAAGAGGAAAAGAAAGGGTGTGATGGGTTTGAACTAAGGGATAAATGTTCTTTTCCATGGATTTTAAAAGTTGGTATAGGACCGATAACAATTCTTGTAGCTGGGGGTTAATAGCAATTACCGTTATTGAAATTTTTATTTTTTTTTATAATTGGTTACCGATTTCTTGATTTTGGTTACCAACACTATTTTATTTTTCTTAGTAAAGACTACGTAAAAGTTTTAAAAACAATGATTTAGTTTGATGTATATATTCAATTTCTTTTAAACAGCTAATTAATGAATAGATAAATGAAGGAGTTCAACAAATTAAACATCAGTCGCTCCTTAAGATGCCTTCAAGTTTCATCCTCACAGCTGATGAGCCGAAGTATTCAAATGTCATTAGAAACATTAATTACACACCACGAAAAATTCTGAAATAAGTAACGCTTTGAGAAAATGATGTTAAGTATAGATTATTCAATATTTCAACTCAAGATTGCTACCACTTAAAAAAAAAGACTCACTTAAAAATTTGATAATGAAGAAGATTTCTTTTTTTTTTTTTTTAATTTTTAGAGTAGCTAGACTTGGGTTTTCGTATTAAAAATTTAAAATTAAACGTTTGAACAAAGAGGCTAGTTTTGGGGCCACAATATGTGAGACGATGATTGAAATTGATGTCGTTTTTAGTACATGATAAAACTTATCTCTCCCTTTTCTCACCTTTATAACATTTCAAAGTTCGTGGTTCAATGATAACAAAGAAAAAGAAAAAACAGTTTGTGGTTTAAAATAAAGTACCAGATCTCACATTTGTTTAGCCGACGCCCAAAATTCAAAGTTCAAACGTCACATTGTTAGGATCGATATCGGATTTCTTAAAAAATGCAACGGACCGACACAACTTTGCCTTAATTTCGGAGGTGTGACAATAGTTACATTCAATCCCTGCACAATGGGTACATCGGGTTTCTAAGGTTACCTAACCTATACACTAGAAAAAGTACCATAAAAAAAATTAAAATTGCAACACTATGAAAGGAAAGGGTCATGTTCTTCTAGTAGGTTAAATACAAATGTCAAGTCGGCTGAGGTATAGATACAAATCATATATATAATGAAAGTCTGGTACATTGATTTTTCCTTGTTCAATCTATTTATTTTACATTATATATATAGGTAATTACACTCAAAATTATAGTATTTGTGATAATTGCACTCGAAATTAAAACAATAAATAACAACATTTTAGTATTATTTAGATAAAATATTTTTATAACTATTCTTATTATTTATATAAAATAATAATAATATTTTATATTTTTAATTTATTTACAAACAATCTATTAGAATAAATAACTTGTGTGTGTATAATTTTATTATTGTTTTTGTAATTAATGTAAGGCACATATTATAGTTTATTCTCGTATAAAGATATATACATTGTAACTTATTTTTAAAATTTATAATATAATCAAATTAATTTTTTTTTCTGAGAAATTAATCTAAAATATATTAAAAGAAAATAATAAAAGATAGACGATGGTTTTGGATTTTAAAATAAAATATATGTCATTTTCTTTGGGTACGTATTAAACTATTTTAGTTTTCTTCGAAAAATAAACTTTTATAGTTTTAATCAGATAAAAGACATGCATATTAGTTGATTTTTCAAAACAAAAAAAAATAACGTTCCTCTTCTATCTCTATATTGAGTACCCTCTTCCCAAGAAAAAGTAATTTATTAATATATAAATTATTAATTAATGTCTAAATTGAATAATATATAATTTACCAGCAAACTATTTTGATATATTGTGGGAGCCTTGTAACATTCACCACATTGAAATTCAAAATTTCAACACTTATTTCCCTTAAATGCATACCCAATCACATAGTTTCTTTTAATAAGCAATCCTGCCTAAATATTTTTATTTTATTGAGCGGTTAAAATCAATTTTCTCAATTTTTCATTCTTTTAGTCTCATTATTAATAATTTTTTTTTGTTTCTTTATATAATTCCATGCGTTTACGTTAATTATCATTAATTTTGTGATAGGAGAAATATGAGTAATTGTGTTAGCTTCCGTAAAGGTTTTTTCTTTGACATAAGTGTGCATGACGTTATAATTTAGGATAGATATATATTCCTCAATTGGAAATTATTAATTTTTTTTATTTAGTTTAAATGTTATCTATGCAAGTATTTGATAAAATTTAAAACTTGCAAATTAATTATTTACTCAAAGATATACGATGGCATGCATAACATAAGATTTTATACATTAAAAACTTTAATTGTTTTCTTTTTGTTATAGAGGGGATTAAAAAATTTCAATTATATATATATATATATATATATATATATATATATATATATATATATATATATATATATATATATATATATATATATCAGCAGCTTCCTGAAAATTATAAGCTCTTGCGTTGACGCAGTCATGCAGAATTTTGCGTCTGGCCGTCTAGATTGTACTTTAAAGTAATCTAGCTAATAGCAAAAATTCCAATTTTGATGGTGTAATTGGTAGAGTAAAAAATTCTGCAAAACATATATATTCAAATCAAAGCTTTATATCCTTGACAGGTAAACGATCCTAGCTGCAACATTTGTCTGCATCAGTATTACAGCCTTAAGGTACAAGCAATGTCTAATTGGATAAGTCAAGTTCGACTTTTATTCATCATGGTTCTTTGATCACGAATAACCCCATATCATAATTATCCTATAAATAGCACACACACATTGTAACAAATTAACCCATAAAACCCCCTCAAATAAACCTCAACTCATTGTGTGACCAAAGTTATTATTACATTGCATAATCAACCATGTCAATGAAGTTGTACGCTTCCCTTACCTTTGTGGTGTGGCTTTTCATGGCCACATCGTCCCTAGCCCAATACGTTCTCGACACAAACCGCGAACGCGTCGACAGCGATGATGAGTACTACATCCGGCCAGCCATAACGGACAACGGAGGGCGTTTCACATTGATCAACAGAAACAGGTCGTGTCCTTTGTACGTTGGTCTCGAAAACACCGACACGCCACTAGGCTATCCTGTGAAATTCACCCCTTTTTCCCGCAACAACAACGATGATGACGACGACGACATAAGGGTGAATAGGGACCTCAGAGTGGCGTTCGATGAAGTTTCCACAACGTGTGTGCAATCCACAGAATGGAGAGTGGGTGAGAACGACACGAGGAGTGGAAGGAGGCTTATTATCACTGGCCGAGACGAAACCACGGGATCATACGGTAACTATTTTAGAATTGTGGAAACAGAAAATGTTGGTATCTATAACATTCAGTGGTGCCCTACCGAAGTGTGCCCCACTTGTAGATTCATTTGTGGCACTGGTGGTATTCTGAGGGAGAATGGAAGGATTTTGTTTGCCTTGGATGGTACTCCTCTCCCAGTTATGTTCCAGAAAAAAGATGATTGATTTGAAGAGATATTGTGGGGTTTCTCCCCCTTGTTGCTAATAACTTCTTTCTTATGGTGTGGCTAATAATATATGATGGAGCTATCATCCATTTTTATTGGATGAAATAAAGATACATGTATAGAGATGTATTCAGTATTATTCAGTTCTTGATTTGTAGAATAAAGCTCCAAATTGTTATGAGCATGTGATTCATTTACTACTTGGATTTTGTAATAATAATAATAATACATTTTTATTTTTGTGGAGTTTTTAATACAATTTTCTTTGGGCAAAGAGGAGACTTTGTTCTTAAATATAAAAGTCTGGGTAAAAAAAGAAGAATTCTTCATAATTTTATGTGTTTGAATAGAGATATTTAACAAGATAATTCACTTTTTTTATGGAATTTAAATTGCTTCATAGGAAAATATCTTGTTTGGATAGGATATTTGAAAATAAATTTGAAGTATGATACTTTTACATGGTATTTTAATCAATTAAAATGTTAGAATTTTAAATTCTCTTAAAATCTAAGAAATTTGAATTTCCTTTTCTCGAAAACGCTTCTCATGCTCTTGCGACTCATGTCTCCCTAATCTTGCAACTCTAACATGACGCTCCACTCACTACCCTTGCGAGCTTTACCCCACTTTCTCTCATTGTAGTTCAAAGCTTGCTTTTTCTCATGGAGGTTCAAACCTTGCTTTCTCTCTCGTGCAGTGCTTTCGCAAATTGCAATCATAGTATAATCCCTTCCACGAAAGTGCCTCTTCCTCCAATGGCGATAGAGAATTATCTTCATGTTCAACAAAAGCTTTTATTGACAGACTAACACCAGTGTTGTTGTCATAATCATTGGAGAAAAGAAGATCCTTGTTGAAATCGGAAAAAATGGATGAACTTGGACGTGGTTGAACACGATGATGGCGGAGATCGATGGTTCATCAAAGTTCATGAGCACAAAGCCAAACTCTTCTTGTTTCTTCTCATCTACCTCATCTTTGTTATGCTTCTCTTTGTTTTTGCTTTCAACGTTTGCCCATGAAATAGTGTGTTGCATTTGCATTTTGAGAAGTGTTCTTGCAGTAACGAAATTGAAAGGATGATATTGTTTTTTAATTATTTAATATAATCTAATGTATAATTAAAATTATCTTCAAATTATTAGATAATTAAATATTGGTTAATGTTTATTTTTAGTAAAGTTATAGTTAAAATTTAATTTGTAAAATACTTATTTAAAAATAAAATTTTACATTAAGTGGAAATTGTATTATTCAATCCAAACAATGAAATTCAAATACAATGAATCGGGAATATTTTTCAGTCAACGTCGGCTAGCAAGGGTTATCTTTTCGGTCGATGTCAGAAGAAAAACATCACCAACCGACATCTATTGAAAAACATGGATGGTGCCAGAAAATAAATAGTATTGACCAACGTCGGTTGAAAAATATTTGTAGCATACTTTGGAAAAATAAAACCTAGTCAATGTTAGCCAAAAAATAGCATCGGTTGGTGTTTACCTAAAAACATCACTAACTTTGGTCGGTCGAAAAATCCCTGATCAAAATTATCAATATTTATATTTTAAAATTATTTTTTAATTAAATATTTTAAAATTAGATAGTTTTTATTTTCTATAAAATTTAATATTGAAATTTCATCTATTTAAAATATAAAAAAGAAATTTGCATATGGAGGAAATTAAATTGTCCTATCCAAAAAAAAAATATTAAAATTCAAGAAATTTGAATTGATTTATCTAAACAAAACATTTACAAAATAAAGGAAAGTAAAATTAAAACAATTCAAATTCTAGACATTTCAAATTTTCTAAAATTTTGAAATTCCTCATCCAAACACAAGGTGAGAGTAATATGATTGACTGACATGTGTTCACTATTAGAAAATATATGTGTTACATCAGTCAGTTAACATTGGTTTATATGAAAACCAATGTTAACAAATGTACAGTGACATTTTTGTAAATACTTGGACGTTGTTAACATTGGTTCTAAAAGAACCGATGTTAAGTATTTAACTCAACATCAATTTTATTTAGAACTGATGTTGTGTGTCACACAATAATATCAATTTTGTTTAGAATTGATTTTGAGGCTCGTGTGCTAACAACGATTCTAATATAAATCGATGTTGAACCTAACAATAAAACATGACCACTCTCATTCCAACATCTCACGCACCCAAAGCTCTATTCCTGTACAAAGATATGTCAAACCCTTGCCTCTTGTTATCGCCGCTATCGCGCTCGTCATCGTTGTACCCGTCGTTGTTGCAAGCTCAGTTTTGCTAGCAGAAACCTTTCACAACCTTTCTTTGTGCCCAAACCAGTTTGGAGCCCTCTCTCATTGGTCCTTGCTTATCGTCGCCACCATCGTTGATTTCAAGTTCTTATTTCTTCTTGTTTGGGTTCCGGGGTTGGTAATGGACAAGTTGTATCACATCCTCGTGTAATTGTCGCTCACACTTGTGTTCTTCACCCCTTATCCTTCACATTTTAATTTAAACTTGTCAAGACTTTTCGATGCTATGATTTTTTATGAATCAATTTTTCATTATTCCTTTGGCTTATTCATTTTTAATTACAAATTTGTTTCTTTGACTTTAGCCTTTAGTTTTTTAGTTGTGTATGGTTCATTAACAACCGTATAAGTGGATGCGACTTGAAGTTTGCTTCATTAGGTGTGTATAATCTTTCAGTTGTAGTTCTAGTAGACCTTGGTTTAACCTAAGCCTCACAAGTCCTTCCCATATTTTAGAGGTTGCATGATGATGGTAAGAGCCTATTCCTTTATTATAGTCACACCTTATATGATATCAATGAGATTAAGACCTGGGAAATGTAGGATATGGACCTTATTGCCAAACCATTGTATCCTTGTCGGTTAATTCAGTGGTGTATTCCATTGAATTAGTCATGTATTTTGTTTGTTCATGATTCTATACCATTTTACAACCTTTATATTTATCTATTTCTCAGTCCTGTTTTGATTAGTCTAGAGGCATAATGGGAAAAAAGTGAATTAAGAGGTTGTTCCCTAAAATATGGTTGAGCTATATCTTTTGATCTGGAAGCTGAAATTTTTTCGAAGTTCTTTTCTCCCCATAACAAATTTGGAAGGCAAGA